>NW_012102976.1:1342971-1353278 GCF_000951045.1 Mandrillus leucophaeus | reverse complement strand
TTAGCCGGGATGGTCTCGATCTCCTGACCTCGTGATCCGCCCATCTCGGCCTCCCAAAGTGCTGGGATTACAGGCTTGAGCCACTGCTCCCGGCCTGTTTTGTTTTTTTCTTAACCTCTATTAAAACACTTTAATGAATCTTTTCTTTTCTTTCTTTTTTTTGAGACTGAGTTTCGCTCTTGTTGCCCAGGCTGGAGTGCAGTGTTACGATCTCAGCTTACTGCACCCTTTGCCTCCTGGGTTCAAGTGATTCTCCTGCCTCAGCCTCCCGTGTAGCTGGAATTACAGGCACCCGCCACCACACCCGGCTAATTTTGTATTTTTAGTAGAGACAGGGTTTCACTATGTTGGCCAGGCCGGTCTCAAACACCTGACCTCAGGTGATCCACGCACCTTGGCCTCCCAAAATGTTGGGATTACAGGCATGAGCCACTGCGCCCGGCCTAAATGAATATATTTTCGATGTGAGGTTGGTTGAATCCACAGATGCAGAAGACATGGATACAGAGGACCGACTACACCTAACTCCATCAAGGTCGCTGGACAGCCTTTCTGCCATGGCAAGTGACTTCACCTTTCTGAGTTTCCTCAGATTTAACAAGTGGGATAATACCTACCCTCAGCTGGCATGAAGGTTAAATGGTATGCTTTAGTTACAGTGGGATACGCAGCAGGTGCTCCAAAAATGCTGGTTCTTTTCTCAGTCCCTTTTTTATTCTGAGGCCCTGAGGAAACATCAGGAACTCGAGAGAACAGCCTCTTTCAAGGCACAGGAGGCTGAAGCGCATTATCAATATGTTGTGAGTATTTAGATCTACATCCTGTGTGTTGAGATTTCTATTTCTTAACTTCTATTTGATCTGAATTTGATTTCAGTTTCTTGCCAACCCCTCCAGGGATGTTCATGGCTCCAGGGATGGCTGCAGAAGGGCACTAGGCTGGCTGGGTTTCTGGGAGCCAATGCATGCAACTGGGGAAAAGTCAGTGGCCTCTGTGGGAGCAGTTTTACCAAGAGGGCAGTGTCCTGCTCACCGGCACTTGTCCTGGATCGGAGCACTGTCTCCAGAGGACTGCCTGCCTGAACCTTCCACCCCGCTTTTCTGGCCTTTGGGGGTTGCCTCCTGCAAGTCAAGCCTCTGCTCTTCCTCCCTGCTGCTGCCCTGATGCTGGTCCACCACCCACTCCCCTGAATGGTGGACACCTCCCAGAAAAGCAGGACGCTTCCCAGGGGAAAAAGTATTATTAGAGGAGTTCTATTTTACAGGCCTCACAGGCTGGGTTTTGTTAGTTGTGTATTGTGGCATTGGAGCAGGCACTCACAGGGCCATCTGTGTGAATGGCAGGGGCAAGGGGTATGGGGAGGATGCTCGTGAAAGTGCCCGCCGATGTAGTCGTCCTCACTGCAAGCCTGTGGTCTTTCCAATTCGTGGGGTGAGATGGTTAGAAAAACGACTCTTCCTTTGTTAAGCACTGAACTAGGCGCATGGAATGAAGGGAGATGACCCTGTTAACATTTTGTAGGAACAGATGCCAGTTGTGACTGCAAAACAGGGCCTGCCCCATCTCCTCAGCTGGAGCAGCCCCTGGTGCTATTGGTGCTGTGGGGGAAAGCATGTGTATTTATAAAGGAGGAAAAAGGCAGTTATTATGTAATGGTCATACCTGCTACCCTTTCCCCCTCATTATGTCTCTTTTTTTTTTTTTTTAAGAAGGGGTTGTGATTATAGAAGTAACATATGTAGTTATTAAAATGTCATACAGGCCAGGTGCAGTGGCTTATGCCTGTAATCTCAACACTTTGGGAGGCCGAGGCGGGTGGATCACTTGAGGTCAGAAGTTCAAGACCAGCCTGGCCAACGTGGTGAAACCCCGTCTCTACTAAAAATACAAAAATTAGCTAGGCATGGTGGCGCACGCCTGTAATCGCAACTACTTAGGAAGCTGAGGCACAATAAATGCTTGGACCTGGGAGGCGAAGGCTGCAGTGAGCTGAGATCAAGCCACTGCACTCCAGCCTGGGCAACAGCACAAGACTCTGTCTCTAAATAAATAAATAAGTAAAATATCATACAATATAAAAATACCAGTCTCGTTTTGCTGGGGCTGCCATAACAAAATACCACAAACTTGGTGGCTTAAACAATGGAAATTTGTGGTCCCGCAGGCTGGTGGCTGCAAGTCCAAAGTAGGGTATCGCAGGGCTGCCAAGGCAGGATGTGCTCCAGGCCTCCCTCCTTGGGTTGCACATCTCCATCTTCTCCAGGCCTGTTCTCATCATCTTCCCTCTGTGCATGTCTCTGTGTCCCAATGTCCCCTTCTTACAAGGATAGCAGTCATATTGGATTAGGGCCCACTCTGATGACCTGATTTTAACTTTATTATCTCCAAATAGAGATGTTATCTCCAAATAGGCACATTATGAGGTCTTGGAGGTTAGGATTCCAACCTTTGAATTTTATTGGGGTGTAGGAGGGGGACACAGTTCAACTCCTGACATTCCTCTGTCACGTGAAAGTAACCACTCTGTGTCCTTCTGGACTTTTTTCTGTGCATTTATACATAGATGTATGTGTGTGTGTATTTGTGTATGTGTACATGTGTGTTTTCCCTTTGGAGGGGAACTAAAATAGGGTCATGTATTCTACCTATATTGATTGCTCTGAAAGCTGTTTATGTTGTTTTAATTAAAAATATATCCTGGACATCTTTGAATGTGAATACATATAGATTTACCTTATCCTTCTTAACAGTTTCACATGAAAAAACTTTTTTATCCAATTAGAAAAAGGTCAGATAACTGCCCAAACATTTGGTTAAATGGATATATGTCTCATCCATTTCCTTGAGTTCTCCAATGAATTCAGAGTAAATTTCTTGAGTGTTCTCTCCTCTTAAGGTTGTAAGGCATTCCCATTAATGTCCGAAGTCAGCAGTGAACTCAGCATTTTTAATCTTCTCAGTGAATATGAGTTGACTGGAAGGGCAAGAGGATTTTGTACCCAGGAAGAACACAAAAGTGATTTTTATTTTCTGAGCTTTGCATAACCCCGAATGTCTTCTTGTTGCATGCACACACACCCAATGACTTGGCGGAATACAGAATCCTTGGCCAACATTTCCCTCTGAATGTCCTGTATACATGACCTTTGTTTCTTGACATTTACTGTTGTGAAAAAGACCTGTGCGAGTGTTGACCAGTTTTTGTTCATCAGTAATGGTTTTTTAAACGTGGATGATCTTGTCATTAAACCCTTTGGCTTGTGTATGGCATTAATTTTTCCTGAAACTCAGTGAGCCCTTTCATATATAGAATCAGATTTTTAACTCAGAATTTTTTTCTAGTATGTCTTTGATGATTTCTTCTTTTTTTAAATTTTTTTTTAAATTATTTTTGTAGAGACAGGGTTTCACTATGTTGCCCAGGCTGGTCTCAAACTCCTCAGCTCAATCGATCCTCCTACCTTGGCCTCTCAAAGTACTGGGATTACAGATGTGAGCCGCCATGCCCGGCCTTCAATGGTTGTTCCTGCTCCTTACAGTTCAAGTTTCTTCCTTTGGGTTATGTAATTCATAGATTGACTCTCCAGTCTTCCGTATTTATTGTATTTGCTCATCATTTGCATCTTGCCCTTTTATTAAATTATACTCCTAACTTTGTCCTCTTTAAAATTATATAATATATATATATATTTTTTTTTTTTTTTTTTTTGCTATAGTACTCTTTTTCAAAGAGTGGTCTGCAGAGAGACCCCTGGAAATTCCTGAGGTTAAAATCATCTTAATAAGATGGTGTTTGATTTTTTCCACTGTGTTGATATTTACATTGATGGTGCAGAAACAACGAAGGGTAAAACTTAGCGCTAGTCAAAGCGGGCTACCAAACTCTGCTAGTCTAATCGTTGCATGTTCTTAGAAAAAAATGCCGGTTTCACTTAAGAATGTACTTGATGAAACAGGCCAGGCGTGGTGGCTTATGCCTGTAATCCTAACACTTTGGGAGGCCGAGGCGGGTGAATCGCCTGAGGTCAGGAGTTCGAGACCAGCCTGAACAACGTGGAGAAACAGATCTCTACTAAAAATACAAAATTAGCGGGGCATGGTGGTACACGCCTGTAATCCCAGCTATTCGGGAGGCTGAGGCAGGAGAATTGCTTGAACCTGTGGAGCGGAGGTTGCGGTGAGCTGAGATTGTGCCATTGCACTCCAGCCTGGGCAACAAGAGCGAAACTCCGTCTCAAAAAAAAAAAAAAAAAAAAGAATGTACTTGATGAAGCAATAAATACTTTTAATACATATTGACCCTTGAGTTCACATCTTTTTAATATTTTGTGTGACAAAATGGAATATATATGTAAAGCACTTCTGTTGCACAGTTAAGTATTGTTGTCTTGAAGTAAAGCTTTTGTGCAATTGTTTTGAGTTGCAAGTTGAAGTAGCTGCTTTTGTCATGGGACACCACTTTTACTTGAAAGAGTGACGGACTGTCATTATGATTATCTTGTATGGTTATTCAGGAAGGGGTATTTGGCATACACGTTCTCAAAAAAATGAGCAAAATGAGCCTATTACTTCAAAAAGACAACTGACAGTTTTATTGTCAGTGACAAAATCTGAGCATTCAAGCAAAAATTAGAATTTTGTAAAATGTGTATCTGCTACTGTTGTCTTGACAGTTTCCCAATAGACTTTTTTTTTTTTTTTTTTTTTCATGAAATTGGTGGTGACATTAAGAAATGCAGTTTTGGCCAGGTGCAGTGCCTCACGCCTGTAATCCCAGCACTTTGGGAGACCGAGGCTGGCGGATCAGGAGTTCGAGACCAGCCTGGACAACATGGCAAAACCCCGTCTCTACTAAAAGTACAAAAATTAGTTAGGCATGGTGGCAGGTGCCTGTAATCCCAGCTACTCGAGAGGCTGAGGCAGGAGAATCGCTTGAACCCAGGAGGCAGAGGTTACAGTGAGCCAAGACCATGCCATTGCACTCCAGTTTGGGAGACAAGAGCAAAGGAAATGTGATTTTTAAATATATATTGTATAATGAAAATGAAACGTGTCAACTTTCAAATCTACATAATTCATAGAGCCAATATCTTCCAAATGACCAATGTATTGCTGTTAAAAAATCATGCATGAGTAAAAGATCCATTCAGAGTGAAAGACCCATAATGAATGTTGGGTTTTTGTTTTAGTATTTTTTGTTTGTTTTGTTTTGTTTTGTTTTTTGAGATAGTGTTACTCTGCCGCCCAGGCTGTGGAGTGCAATGGCGCGATCTCGGGTCACTGCAGCCTCCGACTCCCAGATTCAAGTGATTCTCGTGCCTGAGCATCCCTAGTAGCTGGGACTCTAGGCACACACCACCATGCCTGGCTAATCTTTGTATTTTTAGTAGAGACAGGGTTTCCCCATGTTGCCCAGGCTTGTCTTGAACTCCTGGCCTGAAGTGATCCTCCCGCCTTGGCCTCCCAAAGTGCTGGGATTACAGGCATGAGCCACCTTGCCCAGCCCCCATAATGAATTTTGATGTAACCAAGTGATGTGGTTTTAGATTCCACAACTAACCTTTCTTTTTCTGGAGATGGAGTTTTGCTCTTATCACCCAGGCTGGAGTGCAGTGATGCGATCTCAGCTCACTGCAGTTTCCACCTCCCAGATTCAAGTGATTCTTGTGCCTCAGCCTCCCGAGTAGCTGGGATTACAGGCACCTGCCACTACGCCCAGCTAATTTTTGTATTTTTAGTAGAGATGGGGTTTTGCCATGTTGGCCAGGCTGGTCTTTAACTTCTGACCTTAGGTTATCTGCCCGCCTCAGCCTCCCAAAGTGCTGGGATTACAGGTGCGAGCCACCACGCCCAACCTCCCACAACTAACCTTTAAGAAACTATCACCTATGAGTTTTGGCAGAGTATCAAAGACTACCTACAAGGATCTCTCAAAAGGCTATTAAAACTCTCTTCCCTTTTCCAACAACATATCTAAGGTCAGGTTTTCTTCATATACTTCAACCAAAACAACATATTACAACAGATTGAACTCAGAAGCAGATACGAGAATCCAGCTGTCTTCTATTAATTAAAGAGGTTTTCAAAATATAAGCCAGTAATTCTCTTCTCTAAAATATTTTTTATTTGGAAAATATAGTTGTTTCTTTCTCTTTTTTTTTTTTTTTTTTTTTTTTTGAGACAAGGTCTCCCTCTGTCTCCCCAATTGGAGTGCAGTGGTGCAATCATAGCACACTAACCTCAAACTCCTGGGCTCAAGCAATTCTCCTGCCTTGGCCGCCCAAAATACTGGGATTACAGGCATGAGCCACCGTGCCTGGCCTCCTTAGTGATTTTTAAGAGTGTACAGAGATCCTGAGAACAAAGTGTATGGCCTTTCCCTCTCTTTGGTTAACAGGCTGTTTTGTAGTCAATACTGCTCTCATTCTCTTCAAATGCAGCTTTGACTCTGGTCTTCTATTTTTGGTTACTTTGTATTGCCTTCTTATTTTAGACAGCTCCCTTTGTATCTCTTGTCTTAGACTGTTTTGTTGTTCCCCTTCCTTCTTAGGCCAGTTCCATTGAAACCATATCTTCTTGTGTCTTTCAGAGGACACTAAATTGCAGTTTTCTAAGAGGAGCCTCTGTTTCTTGCAGAGTAGTAATGTTCAGAGAGATCTGCTACCTCTGGCCCTTGAGGGCAGTTTTCTCCCCTTCAGGCTATCTTTTCTCCAGCCCCTTGTTGGTATTTTTCCGTTGCGTGGAGAGCCCTCTATCCAGGCTTGGCCTTGGCCATCAGACAAGGCAAATGCCTTGTCCTAAGCCTCCCACTTGGGTGCTGGCAGCTTCCGCTTGTGGATCTACGCCCGCCTAGCTCAGATGTTCATGCCTGGTGAGCATTATCTGGGGTATTTCTGAGCCAGCCTACAGTTGAATCTTCTGCTCAGCTCTTAAAATCTCTGATTAAACTAGAGAATCAAATGTAGTTTACATAGCTTCTTTGAGCAGCCACTGTTAGCACCCTCCCCTTTCTACCACTGTTGAAGATACTTCCTCTAGCAATTAAACACCTGAAAAATACGATGTGTGTCTTCAACTAGTGCGCTCTCTCTCTCTCTCTCTCTCTCTCTCTCTCTCTCTTTCTGTTGTATCCTGGAAGTCGCAGTCTTTGTTGCTTTGGAGAGAGGTGGAAAGAGAAGATGAAACTGGGTTCTGTCTGACCTAGACGATAATTCCTGCCCAAGTGGAAGACTATCACCGACAGAGATTGAGTGAAACAAAACTATTTCCTTCCTTCCTGGGGCTGTCTGCCCCGTTCTGGCTCGGAGGGGGCAACATGGATGGTGTGAAATCCAACAATGTTCTAAATGCATCACCGGGACAATGTGGTTGGGGAACATTCTGCCTGGCTCATGGTGTCGTCTTTCAGGGAGCTGATACCAGGTTCTTGTTTCTGTGAGGCTTCCCGGGAATCT
The DNA here is from genome assembly GCF_000951045.1 of Mandrillus leucophaeus. Taxonomy (NCBI): domain Eukaryota; kingdom Metazoa; phylum Chordata; class Mammalia; order Primates; family Cercopithecidae; genus Mandrillus; species Mandrillus leucophaeus. The sequence goes on along the minus strand of NW_012102976.1, from coordinate 1,345,824 downwards.
GAAGGGGATGCCGTGAGGGGTGTCAGGTGTGCCTGCTCTGCTTCTACACTCATCCTCGGGTCTGTGGAATTAATATTTGGGGCTTGATGCAAAATCCATCCCACGTTTTCTCCTCTTTTGTCAAGCCTGGGTAATAGCTGCCTCTGTCTCATGCTTGCCATGCTCCATCAGTAACTATGGTTGCCTTTTGAGTGTCTTCCAAAAAAGCCTTTTCCCTGCCAAAGGAGAGAAAATCGATCCTGTCTGCCTATCCCTAAAAGCTGACATTGTCGGCTGTCACAGAACCATCTTGTGCAACGTGCAGTGAAGGAGAAAGGTTGAAACACAGGCCTCAGAGCTGTGGTCCCTTTTGAGTCTACCCTCTGGGGCCAGGAAGTTGTGGTGTGGCTCCTGCGTGATGTTTTTGAATGAATGCCTTTGCTTCCTCGCCGGCTTGATGCGACAAACAGAAAAGCCACTTTCAGAATGCCTCGCCTCACCCCGGGCCCAGATATTTACATAGTGGCCTTTCATTCTGCGAACAGTGTGTGCCTCTGCAAATATTTCAGGCCTCCCGGCATGCTTGTGGGCCCCTACGTCCCATTCACCAGCTTTTAAGTTTGTTTTGCAGGCAGGGAGCCACTGAGAGGGAGGCCTGACTCAGAGCACAGGGGGCCCTGCTGTCTGCTGCCGCCGCCTCCTGCCACTGCAGACTTGGCGGGGAAGGAAGCAGTGGGTTTTACAGCTGGTGTTTTTGGTTTAGCAAAAAAAAAAAAAAAGGAGGGGGGGAGTGAAAGAGAAAAGAATTTTTAAAAAAAATACCTTGCACATGTAAAATGACACTAAATGTAAGTATATATGCAGTATTTTGGGATGATAGAAATTGCGTCTTTAAAAAAAAAAAAAAAAAAAAAAAAGATGAAAAAAAAAAAAAAAAAAAAAAGGAGGGGGGGAGTGAAAGAGAAAAGAATTTTTAAAAAAAATACCTTGCACATGTAAAATGACACTAAATGTAAGTATATATGCAGTATTTTGGGATGATAGAAATTGCGTGTTTTGCATGATTCATCCTCCCTCTTGATGACAGCAAAGGAGGTTTGCACTCAGCCTCTGGTATTTTGGGAGTTTGTTCCAAATGCTCTGAAAAGAGAGAGTGAGAAGGCCCAAGCTCCTCGTCCCTTCCTCAGAAGGAGGGTTGTGTCTGGGCTAAATTAGGGCAGCGTGGCATTTGCTTCCTCTCCTCTCATCTGACTGGTAGAGATTTTCATTTTTCTACCAAAAACTGGGTCAGCTGCTCCATGGGTGCAGGGGGAGCAGTATGTGGAGGCAGGAGAGGGCCATGCTTCCCCAAGTCTGACTTGAGCCTAGAAATATGTGCTGGCAGAGCTGGCTGGAAGGCCTGGCCCAGTGCTGACTCCCAGCAGGTGCATCGGGCTTCCGGGGCGGGGGCGAGCATCACCAAGGCTGGCGTCCAGCGGCCAGGAACACGCGGTCTTTCTAGGATTCAGCCTCTGCAAGTTACCAAAACATTGTGTGCTGCCTTGAGGCTGACACATACCTTGGCAGGGGTGATGAGGCTTCTGCCCAGAGCTGGGAGTCCCTGAGGGTCAGGCTGACCTCCAGGCTGCAGCTTGGCCGGGAGGAGGGGCCACACGGTGGGTGTGGTGGCCTCTCGGGGAAAACTCAATGTTCTCTTGGAGCACCAGGGCCTAAGAAGCAGGATGATCCAGAGACCAAGTCCACAGTTAGTGAAAATGGAAGAGGCTCTCAGCTGCTTCCCAGGCCACTGGCTAGCCGGCCCCAGGAACCCCACCTTCCAACCTAACATTTACTGTGAGAAGGGAGGACTTCCTCGCTCCTTGGTCACAGGCAGACTGCAAGTTCGCTGTTGAGGTTAGACAGCCCTCTGTTTAAAAGTGGAATATTATACCTCTGAAATTCAAAACTTCACTTTTCCAAAGCTGTGTTAGAAATGCTATGGCAAAATACAGCACTGAGTCCAAAAACTAAAATGATTAAGTTCTTCTTGCCTTCGGAGGTATTTATTTACTCAGCTTAAACTCTACATTTGTTTTGTGAGGTTTTCTGTGTATGTGTGTTTTGTTTTACATTAAGATGTTTAGGAAAAATAAATGACCCCTGCAGATGAATTAGCAATTGAGTAGCACCTGAAAGCTAATATTGGTCCCCAAATCTACTGTTAACAACCTCCCCACAGAGCTGTGGTCATTCCCCTGCTTAAAGCAGCCCATATTTGCCAGCCCCACCAGCCCAGGAGCTTGGCAGAGACACATACTGCTCAAGACTATCCAGGAGACCCCTCTCTGCCATTGCAAGTCCCTTGCAGTTAGGCGTGGCCATGTGACTAATTCTGGCCAGTGGGCTGTAAGTGACCTGGGTGAGACATTTGAGGGTCAGTGCGTGATCTGCCTGCATCCTCCATACCCCGTCCCAGCAATGTGCCCCTCCCCCAGGGCAGTTCTAGAGGCCACCCATTGAGGTGGCAAGCCACAAGATGAAAGCAGATTGGGTCACTGGGTCACCACAGGGAGGACAGCTGACGGGAGTGCCCTGAGTTGGGGGTGAATGACTAAGTGAAAAATAAATCTTGGTAATAAGCCAGTACAATTTCAGGTTTTGTTACCCGAAATGTTGTTACCACCATATACTATCCTGACTAATAAAAAAATAGTGGGAATTTATATAAGAAATAGTGATGAGGCCAGGCGCAGTGGCTCACGCCTGTAATCCCAGCACTTTGGGAGGCCGAGGCAGGCAGACCACTTGAGGTCAGGAGTTTGAGACCAGCCTGGCCAACATGGTGAAACCCTGTCTCTACTAAAAATACAAAAATTAGCCAGGCATGGTGGCAGG
>NW_012102976.1:1334153-1342810 GCF_000951045.1 Mandrillus leucophaeus | reverse complement strand
AGGGAAGGAAGGGAGGGAGGGAGGGAGGGAGGGAGGGAAAGAAAGAAATAGTGACAAGGGCACTACTCATTGGTACTGCACCCACTCCCCTGGGCCTAGAGGGGGCATCAGGATCTCCTTGAGCCTTACTTAGTACCAACCAGAGACGAGACAAACCTCTGTTGTGCAGGTCTGCTAGAGCCAAGGTCCTCCCCACCTTGTGTGTGGCCTTGGGCAAGCTACTTCAACTCTCTGAACTTTGGTCCATGCCTCCTTCGGTGATCCAGGCATGAAGGTCCCCATCTGCCCAGGCAACAGTCTTCACAGACAATCTTTACAGTTCCTGGCTGCCCTAAGGGTGCTGGGATGAAATGGCGGCTGGAAAGAGGAACCCCTGCTATCCATATTCTTGTTTACATTCAGAAATGTCTCTGGGGTGCCCAGGTCTGTATCTCAAACCTTGAGGGTCGTTCGTATGGAATATCCCAAAGCCAAGGGCCTGCACGGCCTTCTTGGTGCCATCCTCAATGCCTTGGCGATGCTACAAGTGAAATCTCTGAGCTAGTGACCTGGCCAGTGAACCCACCCGTCCTGGGGTATCATCTTGCTCTTATTATTAAAAGCACAGCATTGCTCACACACGTGTGCAGGGGCATTTCCCTGAAGATGCCCGTTGCAGCATTGTTGCTGATGGCAAAAATCTAGACATCCTAAATGTCCCTAAGGAGCGGACTGGTTAAGTGCCTCTGTGTCTATACTATGAACCATTATTCAGCCATATTAAAATCAGGCAGCTCTCTTTGTTAGGTTTTGCTAAAGCCTTCCAAGAAATGTTAAGTGCCAAAAGCAAGGTACAGACAGTGTGGACAGTGCACACCCATTTTATATATATACACGTAGACAATAGTGTACACATCTATGTGTGTATTCTCTATAGTCGGAAGGTAAACAAGGAAGCAGTAACGGTAGTTGCCTCTGGACTTGGATCTGGTGGGACAGAGAGTTAATTTTTATTGTAAGCTCTTGTACTTTTTTTTTTTTTAAACCGTATATGGATGTAGTCTGTTTTCTTTTAGGTTATGTATTTATTTATTTACTTATTTATTTGAGATGGAGTTTCTTTCTTGTTGTCCAAACTGGAGTGCAATGGCGTGGTCTCAGCTCACTTCAACCTCCACCTCCTGGGTTCAAGCAATCCTCCTGCCTCAGCCTCCCAAGTAGCTGGGATTATAGGCACTCGCCACCATGGCCAGCTAATTTTTGTGTATTTTTAGTAGAGACAGGGTTTCACCATGTTGGCCAGGCTGGTCTTGAACTCCTGACCTCAGGTGATCCTCCTGCCTCCACATCCCAAAGTGTTGGGGTTACAGGCAGGAGCCACCGCGCCAGGCCACCTTTACGTTTTTTAATCAGAGAAGTAAAGAAGGAAAGCATTGGCTTTGGAATCCCAATCTTACATTTCAAGCCAAGCTTTGCAACATCATAACTGTGTGATCTTGGGCAAGCCTCAGTTTTTGCATCTGTGAAGTGGTGATAACAATAGTGCCTCCCTCTTGGGTTGTTGTGAAGATGAAAGGAGAAAATCTCTAAGAGTTTAGCACAGAACCTGGCACCCAGTAAGCTATTTTTGATGAAGCCCAAAAAACTCACTGTCCATTTGACCACAGGACCCAGATATCTGACAGAATCATTAAGACCATTCCTTGAAGCGCTAGTGTTGGTAATGGTTTTAATATTTTATCACCTGGCAGCGTCTTGTGGAAAACACTCATTCGTAGCCTCTTCCTGTGCTTTGCCCAGCCTGCTATTAACAGTCCCCAAAGCCTTCGTAAAAAGTATGCTTCTCCATATGATTTCCCAAAACTCGTAGTCAATAGACAGGATTGATGTATAGCTGGGTGAACATCCTTTTCTCCTTGAGCTTTTATGGAGGATGTGAGGGAAAGGGCTCTTCTTATCAAATGAGGGAGAAAAGACTCTCGAAACCATTATGTGTCTGACACCAATTCAATTATCCCACCCGTGCCCTTTTCAGCTAAGCACTTCCTAAACTTCATTAGTGCTGCAGCAATGCTGCCAGCTGACACCGTACCCTTTACTGAAAGAATGTTGTACACAGAAGAGGACAAATCTCCACTGCGGCAGGTCATTGCGGCATTCCTGCTTCCTAAGGTGACCTGGGTCTTCCTCCTAGGCGGAAGGGTCCAGGTGAGGTTGCAGGGCTCGGTCGGAACCTGCCCCTGCCTGATTCCCATCACCCAGAGTTTCAAGTTCTTTCTAAAAAATCTTAAGGCTGGGTATGGTGGCTCACGCCTGTAATTCCAGCATTTTGGGAGGCCAAGGAAGGCGAATCAATTGAGGTCAGGTGTTCGAGACCAGTCTGAGCAATATGGTGAAATCCCGTCTCTATGAAAATTACAAAAAAAAATTAGCCAGGCATGGGGGCACATGTCTGTAGTCCCAGCTACTTGGGAGGCTGAGGCAGGAGGATCACTTGAGACTGGGAAACGGAGGTTGCAGTAAGCCGAGATTGCGCCACTGCACTCCAGCCAGGGTAACAGAGCGAGATTCCGTCTCAAAAAATAAAAAATAGGGCCGGGCACAGTGGCTTACGCCTGTAATCCCAACACTGTGGGAGGCCAAGGTGGGCGGATCACGAGGTTAGGAGATGGAGACCATCCTGGGTAACACAGTGAAACCCCATCTGTACTAAAAATACAAAAAAAAAAAAATTAGCCAGGCGTGGTGGCGGGCACCTGTAGTCCCAGCTACTCGGGAGGCTGAGGCAGGAGAAGGGCGTGAACCCGGGAGGCAGAGCTTGCAGTGAGCTGAGATCCGGCCACTGCACTCCAGCCTGGGTGACAGAGCGAGACTCCGTCTCAAAAAAAAAAAAAATAGGTGGGGCGCGGTGGCTCACGCCTATAATCCCAGCACTTTGGGAGGCTGAGGCGGGCGGATCACGAGGTCAGGAGATTGAGACCATCCTGGCTAACACGGTGAAACCCCATCTCTACTAAAAAATACAAAAAAAAATAGCCGGGCGGGGTGGCGGGCGCCTGTAGTCCCAGCTACTCGGGAGGCTGAGGCAGGAGAATTGCTTGAACCCAGGAGGTGGAGGTTGCAGTGAGCCAAGATTGCGCCACTGCACTCCAGCCTGGGTGACCAAGCAAGACTCCGTCTCAAATAATAATAATAATAATAAATTAATAAATAATAAAAAACTTAAGACATGGAGTTGTGTACCCTACTTTGATTTATTTCTCATAAGGAAAACAGCCCTATGTTCTATCCCACTGCACCAGCAGAGCCCAGCCCCCCCCACCATAAACGCTGGTGTACTTGTCTGTTGGACCAAAGATTCTAAGAGGTTTGAGGAAAGGTGACGGTGCTTCACCCATGCATGCAGCATCCACCAATACCCGACTGCCAATAGGTGGTGAGTAGATACCAGGAGACTGAGTTCTTAGAGCTATGGTCCTGGACCCAAGGGAAGGATCTTGGAAGCCCTGTTGGTTATGGAGGATAGAGCTGCTTGCCTTTGAAAAGAACAATGGACTTGGACCATGAGCATAAAGTTGCATTATCCGTGATGGACTGGAGACCAGAGACCCTTCCCTTCCGAGGCACCTGTAAGTTGCTGGACTCATATGTAGCCATGGGTGAAAAGAAGACCTGCCTCTTGAAATATGACTGAGATCAAATTCCTTGCCACCATGGCAGGTGGGAGCTTGGAGTACTGAATAAGTGTCTGCACAATGAATGGATGACCAGTCCCAAGGCCTTGCAAGTTCTTCAACCATCAAATGAAAATTCAACTACTTTTCATAAGTTATATTATGTTCAAAGGCAGAGAGCAGACTCTCCCCACTTAGAAAAGTGTTTATCCCTATTAGAAAGCAGAAATTCTTCCTTGTACCTCACCTTATGCCCCTCCACTGGCTTCTCATCTCTGACTAAAAATCTGAAGTTCTTACCTTGACCTTCCAGTCCTAGGAGACCTGGCCCCCACTCACTCTGACCTCATCTCCTAACACGCTCCCCCTCTTTTATTCCCTTGAGCCACAATGTTCTCGTGTTCCTCCTCGTTCCTGCCTCAGGACGTTTGCCCTTGCTGTTTCTTCTGCCTGAATGCTCGGCCCTGGGATCTCCGCCTGGCTTTATCCCTCACTTCCTCCTAGTCTCTGCTCACATGTCACCTCTTTAGAAAAGGCTTCCCGGATCACTTTATCTAACAGAGTATCCCTCTCTCAGCCTTTGCACCCACACTTTTTGTTTACCATACTTTATTTATCTCCATAGTCCTTAGCTGACATATACATGATATAGTTATTACATTTGTCTGTAGTCTGTTTCCCCCAGATTTTATTTTACTGACTTTGGAATCCCCAATGCCTAGAACAGTACCTGGCACATAGTAAGAATTCAAGAAATATTTGTTGAATTAAATAAGTAAATTCATCCAGCAAATACGACTGCCCCAAGTTGCCACACTCCATGGATATTCCCCCAAAGTGAGATTTGATTGGCATGAGCTGCAGAAACAGGATAGAGTGCTGAAGCTGGAAGAGACCTGGGATCACTGACTTCTGCCCTCTCTCAGGGCTGCTTGGGCACACAGGGTGTAAACCTACAGTGAGGCCTGGGGCTTTCTCGTGATCTTAAGGAGGCTGCCTTGATGGGGGAGATGCCCAGCCCAGTGACTGCAGTGTCTTCTCCAACATCACTGGGCAGGAGCATGAGGGAAATTCCGTAGGCAGTGAGAGCTGCCCGAGAAAATAAACGGGAAACCCAGGTTCTGCGGATCTCTTACTTCTCAGGGCTGCAGGTGAGTTTCCGTGCGTTGTGATTCTCCGAGATGAATGACTGTACATCTCATTTCTCACACTTTTTTTAAAAGCCTTTTTTCTGGTGAACCCTTCTATGGGTTTTGTCTTTCCAGGGACACATTTGGGAAAACGCTGCTTTTTTGCCTTTTTTCTGGCTGAAGCGCCTTCTGAACAGGCGTGGGGAAGCTGCAGGGGTCATTTGCTTTTGTTACCTAAAGAACCCAGAGACGGGACTTATCCTTTCCATACGGCCAAGGCTTGCCAGTTCCTTCCATCTTTTAGAGGAACCCTAAAGCATACCCTTTTCTACATTCTGCCAACCCCTGGACCCCCCAGACCCAAAACGGCTCCCTTCAGTCTCTGCTCCAGCCCCCAACACTTGTCTCACCAGGCCCAGCCTTTCCCTCTGGATGTGCTTGCAGCCTGTCCATCCTCCCACCTACCTCCTGAGGCCTGGCTTGGAGGTTTTCCTCCTTCCAGGAGCCCAACGCTGCCTCCAGGGTAGAGAATCATCCTGGAAAGACCTCCTTCTCCCTGCCTGACGGGCAGCCCCTGCTGAACTCCACAGCGGCAGTGGGGAGCGATTTAAATAGCTGATGCAGGGTGGGTTGGTGGCTATTGCCTGTAATCCCACACTTTGGGAGGCTGAGGTGGGAGCACTGCTTCAGCCTAGGAGTTCAAAACCAGCCTGGGCACTATAGCAAGAACCCTGTCTCTAAAAAAGAAAAAAGAAAAAACTAGGTGATCTGCATCTGAAAGGAGATAAGCAGGTTCCTGAGCGGTATACTGTGCAGTATCGAGCTTGGTAAAATAAGGACGTGCGCACTGTAGACATGTTCATGCATATCTGCACAAGGAAAGAAAACGCATGGAGGTGAGGGTGTCGGTGGCTAACTCTGGGTGGTGGGATTTGGGGTGATTTTTTTTTCCCCTGCGTTGCTTAGCTGTGCTTTTAAATTTTATTTTTTCACTTATACTTGCAACAACAACAAAAACTCATGCTAAGTGTCAATAAATCGGCAGCTCTTGTTTGGTTCTTCACTAGCTGTGTGACCTCAAAGTACTTAACCTCTCAGGCTCCTCATCTCAAAGACATCCCACCTCCCTCCTCCTCTGAGATGCTGCGGGATTCATCTCTTTCCCACAGCTAGATTGAAAGCAGCTAGAGAGCAGGCAGCGAGGGTCTTCCCCTCTACCGACTCCCGTTTCCCCGCATGCCCATGCGGTGCCTGGCGCGCTGCAGCACAGTGATTTTTGTATTATTGCAGGTGCTAAATAAATCCTCAGTGACTGAGCCTGGAGCCAAATACATTTATCCTTGTCATCCGTCCAATTCTGTGCGGCTGGGATGGAGCCCAAGGCGCTGGGGACTACATAAATCTGCTCTTTGGGCCCCACCCATTTCTTCGCCAAGCAGATGTGGTAGCCGGCAGCCAAGGCCTGGGGACTCAGCGCTGGGCTGAGAGCGGGACGAGCTCCAGGTCCGGTGAGTTGGAAGTCTCGGAGAAGGACCGACTGGCTTTACCTCGCCTCCCCTGCCCAGGAGGTGTGTGAGCAGGCTTTGGCAGCGATTTCTCCAGAAGGAAGGGATAAAGCCCTGACCAGGTTCAGAGGCCGTGCCTGGGCTCAGTCCTGCCCTGGCTTCTTCGCTCCTTGCCGCTGTGATCCTGGGCAGTGGCTTCGCTGCTCTGGGCCCCACTTTTCTCGCGCATTAGCAGGGCAGTGGCACTCTATTTTGGAATCTCATGAGAATAAAATGAGATGCATAGACGACCTGCACATAGCAAGTGCTAATAATTACCATCTCTTAAAGTGGTTTGAAGGTCCAAAGCCAGTCCCTAATTGAGTAGCCCCCAGGTAGCTCAAAATACATGGCTGACTGATTTAAGGCCTGGAGCCTTCCCCAGTGCTAACCGAGCTGCCATAAGTAACTCATGAAAAGCATGCTCCGGGTCTGACATGGGCGGGGCCCATCCTACTGAGATACAGTATAGCCTCAAGTGGATTTATTAACCCAAAGAAACTAGCAGCACAACTTGTGCGCCGACACCTGCTAGTCACTTCATACGTCATGATCCCCTTTGCACTGAACGGGACATCCATCTAGGCACAGAGAGGATAAGGTTCTGTCCAAAGCCACAGAGCATGGTAAGTGGTGGAACCTGGGTCCAAATACTGCAACAAGAGAGTATCTCTGCTTACCCCTGTTTTGTTTTGCAATCTCTGGAATTTTCCATTCCATTTGTTTAACGCCACTTGTAATGAAGTCCTCCTCATGCATCTTGAGAAGAAATGTGTGCTCAATGGTACGGTATACAAACTCGCTTCTCCCAGGTGCTGGCAACACTAAGTGCCACACCTTGAAATAATTCTGAGACATTCTTCTCAGGATGTTTGTGGCATGAGGAGGAAGTCCTTGGTGCCTTCGTGCAGCTGTGTTCCTCTAGGATAGGAATTGTGATAAAGACCCAGGGCTGGGTGGTGACTGAAACCGGAGTGGTTTCTACCAAATCCTGTGAGCAATTTAGACTCCCGTGGGTGTTCCCTAATCAGTCACCATCAGACTGGGAGGAGAGAGCAAATATTACCTGAAATGAGGCCGCTTGGTGGAAGACACTGGAGAAATACAGCTGGAAAGATGGACACTCTGTACTTCAGAAACACCGGAGTTTCACATTTGACCTCCGGCTTTCATGTGAAATGAAGGGACAGAACACTTTTCCAACGTTATTTTCTCTTTACATGAGTTCAAGGGCTGTGGTGAAAGTGAGGAATCCAAAGTTTACCCAAACTACTTCTTATTTTGATTTATGCCCGTGGTTTATAACTTTTTATGATAAATATTTTGTAAACTCCCTTTAACATCCCAAATGAAATTCATGGACTACATCACCTCTCTATACACTTTTTTTTTTCGAGACGGAGTTTCGATCTTGCTGCCCAGGCTGGAGTGCAATGGGGCGATCTCGGCTCACCGCAACCTCCGCCTCCCGGGTTCAAGCAATTCTATTTCCTCAGCCTCCTGAGTAGCTGGGATTACAGGGATGCGCCACCACGCCCAGCTAATTTTTTATTTTTAGTAGAGATGGGATTTCTCCATGTTGGTCAGGCTGGTCTCGAACTCCCAACCTCAGGTAATCCACGTGCCTCAGCCTCCCAAAGTGCTGGGGTTACAGGGGTGAGCCACTGTGCTGGGCCACACATTTTTAAAATTTGGTGTAATACCCTAACCCTAACACAGGGTTTCTCAACCTCAACACTACTGACATTTTGGGCCCCTTTACTCTTGTGAGGGGGCTGTCCTGTGCATTGTGGGACATTCGGCAGCACCCCAGGCCTCTCCCCATTAGATGCAAGAAGCACCTCACCCCCAGTTCTGGCAACCAAAAGTGAGTGTCCCAGGGTGAGGTGGGACAAAATACCCACCGCTGAGAATCACTTCTTTAAACTAAAGGAGAGAGAGAAAAAGATAACAAATAATAAAATAACGTGTACTTTAAAATATAAATGCTCAGGCATGGCTGAACAGCAGGACACAATGAAGCCACCAGAGGCCTGCGCCTAATGATAATGAATGGGTTTGGATTTAAGGGAAATAAGAAGATCAGAAGCTATTTGTACAAGAAGAATAAAAAAATAAAAGAACAGGCCGGGCGTGGTGGTTCACGCCTGTAATCCCAGTACTTTGGGAGGCCGAGGCAGGTGGATCACCAGAGGTCAGGAGTTCGAGACCAGCCTGGCCAACACAGTGAAACTCCATCTCTACTAAAAATACAAAAATTAGCCAGACGTAGTGGTGCACGCCTGTAATCCCAGCTACTTGGGAGGCTGAGGCAGGAGAATCGTTTGAAC
>NW_012102976.1:1330446-1333548 GCF_000951045.1 Mandrillus leucophaeus | reverse complement strand
AAAAAAAAAAAAAAAAAAAAAGAAATACAGGTTGAGCATCCCTAGTCTGAAAATCCAAAACCCAAAATGCTCCAAAATCTGAATCTTTTTGAGTGCTGACATGATGCCACCCTGGGAAATTCCACACCTGACCTCATGTGATGGGTCACAGGCAAAACACAGTCAAAATGTTATTTTTCATGCACAAAATTATGTAAAATGTTATATAAAATTAACTTCAGGCTATCTGTATAAGGTGTATGTTAAACATAAATGAATTTTCTGTTTAGACTTGGGTCCCATTCCCCAAAATATCTTATTATATATGTGCAAATATCCCAAAATTCAGAAACTCTGAAACATTTCTCATCCCAGGCATTTCAGATAAGGGATACTCAACCTATAATATACTAAAACAAGCTACAGACTCAAAGTCATAAATGAGCTGGGGTTATTTGCAAAATACAGCATCAGTGTGGTTCCTCGTTTTTTGGCCTGGGATAAGGGTATGTTTTGGAGAGAGTCTCTAGCACTTAAAATAACCTGGGGGCCGTATCCTATGAGAAACAAAGGACGATGAGGACGGATTTGAAAGAGGCCACATCATAGTCAATATTAATTTCTTTTCTTTTTTTTTTTTTTTTGAGACAGAATCTCGCTCTGTTGCCCAGGCTAGAGTGCAGTGGTGCGATCTCGGCTCACTGCAACTTCTGCCTCCTGATTCAAGCGTTCAAGCGATTCTCCTACCTCAGCTTCCCTAGTAGCTGTGACTACAAGCGTGCACCACCACACCCAGGTGATTTTTGTATTTTTAGTAGAGACAGGGTTTTACCATGTTGGCCAGGCTGGTCTCGAACTCCTGACCTCAAGTGATCCACCACCTTGGCCTCCCAAAATGTTGGGATTACAGGCGTGAGCCACCATACCCAGCCCACAGTTAATAATAAATTAATTGTACATTTTAAAATAAAGAGTGTAACTGGATTGTTTGTAACTCAAAGAATGAATGCTTGAAGGGATGGATACCCCATTCTTCATGACGTGCTTATTTCACATTGCATGCTTGTGTCAAAACTTCTCAGGCCAGGCGCAGTGGTTCACGCCTGTAATCCTAGCACTTGGGGAGAAGCCAAGGTGGGTGGGTCACCACAGCTCAGGAGTTTGAGACCAGCCTGGCTAACATGGCAAAGCCCCATTTCCACACACACAAAAAAATTAACTGGACACAGTGGCATGAACCTGTTAATCCCGGCTACTCAGGAGACTGAGTCAGGAGAATTGCTTGAGCCCAGGAGGTGGAGGTTGCAGTGAGACAAAATTGTACCACTGCACTCCAGCCTGGGCAACAGAGTGAAACCTTGTCTCAAATTAAAAAAAAAAAAAAAACAACAACCTATGAGATCCTTGCATTTCATGAGTTTGCTCTTTTATATTTGGCTCAAAATTTGTTTAAATAAATCTCAAATCTGTTTCTTATTTTCATTTGGTTTCATTGTACAGTAAACTCCCTACTGTATTGAAACTCTTTTCAGTAAAATTTGTAATTAGAAATGCTCAATAGATAGAGCAGGCAACCAGCACAACATGAGTAAGTTAATCATTTCGAGACAAGATGTTTCTTCCATTTAAGTTTTTCTCTATAAGCCAGGTGCAGTGGCCCACGCCTGTAATCCCAGCACTTTGGGAGGCTGAGTGGGGGGATGGATCACTTGAGGTCAGAAGTTCGAGACCAGCCTGGCCAACGTGGTGAACCCTCGTCTCTACTAAAAATATAAAATTAGCTGGGTGTGGTGGTGCACACCTGTATGTAATCCTAGCTACTAGGGAGGCTGAGGCAGGAGAATTGTTTGAACCTGGGAGGCAGAGGTTGAAATGAACTGGGATCACGCCACTGCACTCCAGCCTGAGTGACAGAGTGAAAGTCCATCTCAAAAAAAAAAAAAAATCTATGGAATGGTCTTCTAAATTACTGGCCTTTTCAAGTAACTTCTTTCAAGTTATTTTCAGGATCATTGTGTTCTAAGTATTGCTGATTTACATTTGTAGTGAGTTTAGGCTAGGGGAACATTTGAAAGTCACGTGGGACATGAGACAGTTCTTCGTTGTCTGGGACACATTGCAGGACATCTAGCTTCCTCCCCATTCCTAAATGCCAATGGCAGAGTCAACAAAAAAAGCACACATGACAATTTTCAAAACACCCCCTTTGGGCCACCACAGGTCTTGCTAAGTGCTTCAAGCTTACATGACCACACCCCAGATGTGGAGGCTTCCCCCAAGACCACATTGTCAAGGCGCTCACTTTGGGTGGATACAGACACTTGGAGTGGATGCAGGCTCGTTCTCTCCCAAGGGCTGGCAAATGGGGCACAATATAGCTATTTCTATTATCTCTGCTACTATTATTTCTACTACTTCTAACTTCTATGCAATTTTGATTTGCCATAAATCACTTAATGAAGCCCTCAATGTATGGTATTAGCAAGGAAAATAGGTAAGGTTTGTTGAGTTCCCTGTGTGTCAGATCCTGGGTGTTGGGTCTATTATTTCATTCAAACCTCACAATAACCCTACTATTATTAGCCCCCATTTTATAGATGAGAAGACTGAGGCACAGAGAGGAGAATTTAGGGAAGTTGTCCAAAATGTGCCAACTAGTGAGCGGCAGAGTCAGGATTTGAACCCGGGCTCCTACTCTACTTGCCATATTGCTTCCCTAGAACTGGCTTCTTTGTATTAAATTTAAGTAAAAGACGTAAATGGCAGCAAAACATATTTTATAAAAATCTTATTTATACCCAAAGTTTATCTGAACTCAGTATACATTCAGCACAGCCCCCACACCACCTGTCCTACAGCCCGGTGTATTTGGAGAGGATGGAGTGGAGGAAGGGTTGTTTGGAATCTTGCCTTTGAGGCCCCATTATGAAAGAAATACTGAGCTAAATTCACCAAACCCAAAATGGCAAATCAGTTTCATTTCAAGTGTCAGCTTTGACTGATTGGTTATGGCTGCCTAGAGGTGAGATGGATTTTTATGGCAAGTTGGAGGGTCAGTGTCTTCATCAATTAGTAATGTCTGCCCTGTCAAGGGAAGAGAGCATGTGGTGGCCTCCGTGTTAT
>NW_012102976.1:1326119-1328766 GCF_000951045.1 Mandrillus leucophaeus | reverse complement strand
AAAAAAAAAAAAAAACAACAACCTATGAGATCCTTGCATTTCATGAGTTTGCTCTTTTATATTTGGCTCAAAATTTGTTTAAATAAATCTCAAATCTGTTTCTTATTTTCATTTGGTTTCATTGTACAGTAAACTCCCTACTGTATTGAAACTCTTTTCAGTAAAATTTGTAATTAGAAATGCTCAATAGATAGAGCAGGCAACCAGCACAACATGAGTAAGTTAATCATTTCGAGACAAGATGTTTCTTCCATTTAAGTTTTTCTCTATAAGCCAGGTGCAGTGGCCCACGCCTGTAATCCCAGCACTTTGGGAGGCTGAGTGGGGGGATGGATCACTTGAGGTCAGAAGTTCGAGACCAGCCTGGCCAACGTGGTGAACCCTCGTCTCTACTAAAAATATAAAATTAGCTGGGTGTGGTGGTGCACACCTGTATGTAATCCTAGCTACTAGGGAGGCTGAGGCAGGAGAATTGTTTGAACCTGGGAGGCAGAGGTTGAAATGAACTGGGATCACGCCACTGCACTCCAGCCTGAGTGACAGAGTGAAAGTCCATCTCAAAAAAAAAAAAAAATCTATGGAATGGTCTTCTAAATTACTGGCCTTTTCAAGTAACTTCTTTCAAGTTATTTTCAGGATCATTGTGTTCTAAGTATTGCTGATTTACATTTGTAGTGAGTTTAGGCTAGGGGAACATTTGAAAGTCACGTGGGACATGAGACAGTTCTTCGTTGTCTGGGACACATTGCAGGACATCTAGCTTCCTCCCCATTCCTAAATGCCAATGGCAGAGTCAACAAAAAAAGCACACATGACAATTTTCAAAACACCCCCTTTGGGCCACCACAGGTCTTGCTAAGTGCTTCAAGCTTACATGACCACACCCCAGATGTGGAGGCTTCCCCCAAGACCACATTGTCAAGGCGCTCACTTTGGGTGGATACAGACACTTGGAGTGGATGCAGGCTCGTTCTCTCCCAAGGGCTGGCAAATGGGGCACAATATAGCTATTTCTATTATCTCTGCTACTATTATTTCTACTACTTCTAACTTCTATGCAATTTTGATTTGCCATAAATCACTTAATGAAGCCCTCAATGTATGGTATTAGCAAGGAAAATAGGTAAGGTTTGTTGAGTTCCCTGTGTGTCAGATCCTGGGTGTTGGGTCTATTATTTCATTCAAACCTCACAATAACCCTACTATTATTAGCCCCCATTTTATAGATGAGAAGACTGAGGCACAGAGAGGAGAATTTAGGGAAGTTGTCCAAAATGTGCCAACTAGTGAGCGGCAGAGTCAGGATTTGAACCCGGGCTCCTACTCTACTTGCCATATTGCTTCCCTAGAACTGGCTTCTTTGTATTAAATTTAAGTAAAAGACGTAAATGGCAGCAAAACATATTTTATAAAAATCTTATTTATACCCAAAGTTTATCTGAACTCAGTATACATTCAGCACAGCCCCCACACCACCTGTCCTACAGCCCGGTGTATTTGGAGAGGATGGAGTGGAGGAAGGGTTGTTTGGAATCTTGCCTTTGAGGCCCCATTATGAAAGAAATACTGAGCTAAATTCACCAAACCCAAAATGGCAAATCAGTTTCATTTCAAGTGTCAGCTTTGACTGATTGGTTATGGCTGCCTAGAGGTGAGATGGATTTTTATGGCAAGTTGGAGGGTCAGTGTCTTCATCAATTAGTAATGTCTGCCCTGTCAAGGGAAGAGAGCATGTGGTGGCCTCCGTGTTATGAATTTATTGTCCCTGCTTCCCTAGACAGGAGGTTGGAATTTTACACATTAGGAAAGATTTCAAAAATAGAAATAAAAATGAAAAGGAATTTTTGGTGCTAAACTAGTAAGTACTAAATTCACCAGAAAACTTAGCTCCTCCAAATATCCTTCTCATGTAGTCATAGAAACTTTAAGGTAGGAAGGACCTTCAAGATTTTTTAAACTTTTTCACTTTAGAAGAGTTTTCAAAAATAGGAATAGAAACAAAAAGGAATTTCTGGTGGTGAATTCTAAGTTCATCAGAAAACTCAGTTCCTCAGAATATCCCATTCATGGATTCATAGAAACTTAAATCTAGGAAGGTTATTTAAGATTATTTAGG
This sequence comes from Mandrillus leucophaeus, assembly GCF_000951045.1. Classification (NCBI taxonomy): domain Eukaryota; kingdom Metazoa; phylum Chordata; class Mammalia; order Primates; family Cercopithecidae; genus Mandrillus; species Mandrillus leucophaeus. The sequence goes on along the minus strand of NW_012102976.1, from coordinate 1,326,650 downwards.
TCTGTGGTTCTCACATTCGGTTAAGAGCAGAATCCTCTGGGGGAATTTTCGAAAAATTCTGAAATCTGGGTTCTGATTCAAGTGGTCTGGGGATGGGTCCAGGAATTAGAATTTTTCAAAAAATTTCCCTAATGATTCTAATGCACAGCGCAGATTGAGAACTACAGATCTGGTCAAAACCCCTCATTTTGCAGATGAGAAAATGGAGACTTAGAGAAGATGGGTGGTTTTCCCAGAGACACATGGTGAATCGGCAGTAGGGCAGATTCAGCCTCACATTCCTGGCTTTTGGTCAGGGGATGGGGTGAAACCCTGAGACCTTGATTTTGCAGAGAACCCTAGGGCACGGGCAGTCTCATATCATAGTCTGTGTCTCCTTGGCTATTTTCCTCACAGCTGACTCAAGCTGCGCATGAAGACGCCTTTCAAGATGATGCTTTTGTTGCTGCCTCTAGCCCCTGCTCCTGCCATTTCCAAAGAGGCCATCTGTTGCATATCTGGTTTCTCATACCTCTTGCCATAGGTCGCATT
>NW_012102976.1:1319554-1322244 GCF_000951045.1 Mandrillus leucophaeus | reverse complement strand
CTGCAAAGGACAGGGAAACTGCTTTGAGGCCCTAATGGGACAATTCACAAAAGTGGAATATGGAGTGTAGAACATAAAAAATTGCATCCATGTTAAGTTTGCCAAAGTTGGTAACTGTGGCTATGTAAGTGAATATCCTTGTTCTTAGGAAATATACACTGAGGTATTAAGAGGTAACAGGGCATGATGTCTCAAGCTACTCTCAAATGGTTCGGAAAAACTAAATATTGCTTCAATATTTTTTTACAGCAACCCTCAGATAGCCAAGCCCATATCAGGTAATGGATTTAAAATATTTGTTGATTATTTAATTTTTAATTAATTAATTAATTAATTGATTTTGACTGAGTCTCGCTCTGTCAATCTGGCTGGAGTGCAGTGTCACGATCTCGGCTCACTGCAGCCTCCACCTCCCAGGTTCAAGTGATTCTCATGCCTCAGCCTCCCTAGTAGCTGGGATTACAGGTGCACACCACACCCGGCTAATTTTTGTATTTTTAGTATAGATGGGGTTTCACCATGTTGGCCAGACTGGTCTCAAACTCCTGGACTCACGTAATCCACCTGCTTCGGCCTCCCAAAATGCTGGGATTACAGGTTTGAGCCACCGCGCCCAGCCTATTAATTATTTTTTTTTTTATTTTTTGGCCTTTTCCCTGCGGTATATTTTTTTTTATTTTTCTGGCACCTTGATCTTGGACTTGTTGATTGATTAAATAAATAATTCCACGGTCTCCTGAGATCAAGGAAAATACTTTTCAGAGTGGCTTTCTTGGTGTCTAACATTTCTGCTTTATTTCAGAGAAGGCATGAATAAAATCCTGATCCTTTACCAGCCCCCTCCTTTCCCCCACCCTCAGCTCCTATCAGAAAGGGGAAAACCCTAGTGTGAATTTACTTTACATCATTATCATTTATAAATTCTTTCATCTTTCCTGGAAGTTTATTTGGGATTTCATTAATCCTACCATATTCATAGGGTGCAAAAACAAACTTGGCAGGATATAGCTGAGCTCACTGTCTGCTCTTTTCACCTTCTGCTCCGAAGGAAATCTTAAGTCAGAATCTCATTTCACTGGATGAAGGGACTGAACAAATGAATGGCACCTCTCTTTTGAGAAAGCTGACTTGAATTTGATAAATATTGAGCCCCTGCTACATGTGCATATAGAGCTCTTACCTTGGACATGTGAGAGAATAAACACACTCTATATTGCTGAACTAAATGTTTTGGAACTATCCAGTGTCTTTCATTGCCAAGCACTGGCTTCCTTAAGACAGAATTGCATCCCAGCCAGATATTGTCCGCATTTACCTATATTAGTCAGAGTCTTAGCTGCAAGCAACAAAGCCGACCCTGCCCTGGATGATTTAGACAGAAATAAACTAGGAAAGAATATGTAGGAGTTCGCAGAATCTCCAGGAGGGCCGCAGAGTCCAGTTGGAGGACGTCCAGTCAGGACCAAGGCCCAACCATGCTGTGGGCCTTCAGCAGTGACTCTTGCCACCTCCCCTCCTGGACATCGTCTCTGCCACTCACACCTCTGACACTGGGCACTGAATACCAGCCGCCTTGCCCAGCTCTGCTTCAAAACCCCAGGCCTGTGGTGACCCCTGGCTAGGAAACAATTCCTCTGGGTACCTGCTTCTGGAGTGGGAGTGTCTAATGGGCAGATATTTGCTACAAGAAAAGCTAGAAGGGTGAGTTGCTGACTTCTGCCTCAGGGAAGCGAGATTTGTAATGTAGAAAAATCCCTAATCATGGTAAGAGAATTCAAATGATGGTTGGTGGCCACAAGTCATGGCCAATGTCCACTAATAACCTCCCAGTTTCTAGGTTTTCTTTGCATTCATTAGTCTAATGTATTTGTCAGTTATAGTCTTCTCTCTCCTCCTATCTGCTGTTGTTTGACATTCTACAGCTTATTCTGTATATTGAAAACATCTATAATCCTTGAATCTTAGTTCTAAAGCGAACCCTTGAGGAAGGGAGTGTGAGTGATGACAATTCCTAGCACCTGGAAACCTGTTGTTGACAAAGGAGGAAACAGGGCCCAGAAATGTGAAATTTCACCATAGCTACTACAGCTGTCCTACTGGCTAGGACCAGGATTTCCCAGAATGTGCTTTGCATAGTACTAACAGGTGGTGGGCCACAGAGGGAGGCTGTGAGGAGGAGGGGAAGAGAGAGAGGAGTGGGAGGAGGAGGGGAGGTAAAAAAGTGGAGAGGGAGAGGGAGGGAGAAAGAGTTGGGGAAGAAAGAGAAAGGAAAACAGAAAGAGGGACAGAGAGGGGGAGGGAGGGATACAGACGGAGTGAAGGAGGGGGAGAGAGAGAGAGAAAGGAAACACACACAGAGACAGAGAGTGAGAGAGAGAGAAAGAGAGAGAGAGAGAGAGAAGAAACAGAAAGACATCCCTTGCGCTGAATCAAGTCGGCTGCGTGTTCTTCCTGTAGGACATCTCTGAGACTTCAATATGCTGCAGGGAACGTTTATGCAGTATTTCCCTAACTCTTTAAACCACAAAACACACTTGGGATGTAGGGCATCTAGCTGCGACTCGCAGAATACTCTTGGGGAAATATCATAGCATTCTGTGTTCTGATGCATGTTAGAACTCTGAAGAACACTTAAAATTTGAAACTCAGTGATTTTCATGCAAATACAAGTAATTTTTTTTTTTTTTTTT
>NW_012102976.1:1309828-1317354 GCF_000951045.1 Mandrillus leucophaeus | reverse complement strand
CAGTGTCTTTCATTGCCAAGCACTGGCTTCCTTAAGACAGAATTGCATCCCAGCCAGATATTGTCCGCATTTACCTATATTAGTCAGAGTCTTAGCTGCAAGCAACAAAGCCGACCCTGCCCTGGATGATTTAGACAGAAATAAACTAGGAAAGAATATGTAGGAGTTCGCAGAATCTCCAGGAGGGCCGCAGAGTCCAGTTGGAGGACGTCCAGTCAGGACCAAGGCCCAACCATGCTGTGGGCCTTCAGCAGTGACTCTTGCCACCTCCCCTCCTGGACATCGTCTCTGCCACTCACACCTCTGACACTGGGCACTGAATACCAGCCGCCTTGCCCAGCTCTGCTTCAAAACCCCAGGCCTGTGGTGACCCCTGGCTAGGAAACAATTCCTCTGGGTACCTGCTTCTGGAGTGGGAGTGTCTAATGGGCAGATATTTGCTACAAGAAAAGCTAGAAGGGTGAGTTGCTGACTTCTGCCTCAGGGAAGCGAGATTTGTAATGTAGAAAAATCCCTAATCATGGTAAGAGAATTCAAATGATGGTTGGTGGCCACAAGTCATGGCCAATGTCCACTAATAACCTCCCAGTTTCTAGGTTTTCTTTGCATTCATTAGTCTAATGTATTTGTCAGTTATAGTCTTCTCTCTCCTCCTATCTGCTGTTGTTTGACATTCTACAGCTTATTCTGTATATTGAAAACATCTATAATCCTTGAATCTTAGTTCTAAAGCGAACCCTTGAGGAAGGGAGTGTGAGTGATGACAATTCCTAGCACCTGGAAACCTGTTGTTGACAAAGGAGGAAACAGGGCCCAGAAATGTGAAATTTCACCATAGCTACTACAGCTGTCCTACTGGCTAGGACCAGGATTTCCCAGAATGTGCTTTGCATAGTACTAACAGGTGGTGGGCCACAGAGGGAGGCTGTGAGGAGGAGGGGAAGAGAGAGAGGAGTGGGAGGAGGAGGGGAGGTAAAAAAGTGGAGAGGGAGAGGGAGGGAGAAAGAGTTGGGGAAGAAAGAGAAAGGAAAACAGAAAGAGGGACAGAGAGGGGGAGGGAGGGATACAGACGGAGTGAAGGAGGGGGAGAGAGAGAGAGAAAGGAAACACACACAGAGACAGAGAGTGAGAGAGAGAGAAAGAGAGAGAGAGAGAGAGAAGAAACAGAAAGACATCCCTTGCGCTGAATCAAGTCGGCTGCGTGTTCTTCCTGTAGGACATCTCTGAGACTTCAATATGCTGCAGGGAACGTTTATGCAGTATTTCCCTAACTCTTTAAACCACAAAACACACTTGGGATGTAGGGCATCTAGCTGCGACTCGCAGAATACTCTTGGGGAAATATCATAGCATTCTGTGTTCTGATGCATGTTAGAACTCTGAAGAACACTTAAAATTTGAAACTCAGTGATTTTCATGCAAATACAAGTAATTTTTTTTTTTTTTTTTGAGACAGAGTTTTGCTCTTATTGCCCAGGCTGGAGTGCAGTGGTATAACCTCAGTTCTGTAAAGCCTCCGCCTCCCAGGTTCAAGTGATTCCCCTTCCTCAGCCTCCCAAGTAGCTGGGACTACAGGTGTGCACCACCATGCCCGGCTGATTTTTTGTATTTTCAGTAGAGACAGGGTTTCATCATGTTGGCCAGGCTGGTCTCAAACTTCTGACCTCAGGTGATTCACCAGCCTTGGCCTCCCAAAGCACTGGGATTACAGGCGTGAGACGTCACACCTGGCTGGCCAAATACAAGCAATTTTTAAATGTCACTTCTTTTTTTTGTTTTTCTAGACAGAGTCTCACTCTGTCGCCCAGTCTGGAGTGCAATGGCATGATCTCGGCTCACTGCAACCTCTGCCTCCCTGGTTCAAGCAATTCTCCTGCCTCAGCCTCCCGAGTAGCTGGGATTACAGGCTCCCGCCACCACGCCAGGCTAATTTTGTGTTTTTAGTAGAGACGGGGTTTCTCCATGTTGGTCAGGCTGGTCTCAAACTCCGGACCTCAGGTGATCCGCCTGCCTTGCCTCCCAAAGTGCTGGGATTACAGACGTGAGCCACCGCGCCCAGTCGAGGGCTACTTTAAAAAGGGAAGGAGGGAACCGTACTCCAGTGCCCTTACAGTTCTCTAACTTGAGACTGGAACGCGAGCTCCCTTACAGGTAAACTTTATGGTCAAATGGCTGTAACTAACACAAGACAAAATAATGTTATCCAGTGAGGAAAAAAATATTTGTCTCCTACGAAGTCAATTTAATACATACGAAATTACAAATGTGCTTATTTTGTGCAAACTGTAACATTGTCATGAACTGATTTTTTAAAAATTCATTGCCAAGTTAAACCTGACAGATCTTCTCCAAACTCATTTAACACATATACATGAACAAAACCTGCAAAAAATTCCTTGGCTCCCACAGGAGCTAGCCCCCAAGCCCCTCACAAGAATAGCTGCACAAGGCTAACACTTGCAACTACGGCATACAGTTCGGCTTAGTAATCCTTGGTGCACTTGATGTTGAGATAATTTAGCAGCCTACCAAAATGCCCGCCACTCCTACTTTTTAAAGGTATTTGTTTGGTTCCATCTAAATGAACATTAAGATATTGAGGGGGGAAAAAAAAAAACTATCTTTGAGGTTTGATAAGCCCTGACAAATCTTTTTTTATTTTAAAAACATTGAATTGCACCCAGGCAAGGTGGCTAACGTCTGTAATCCCAGCACTTTGTGAGGCCGAGGCAGGCAGATCACCTGAGGTCAGGAGTTCAAGACCAGCCTGGCCAACATGGTGAAACCCCGTCTCTACTAAAAATTAAAAAAAAAAAAAAAAAATCGCTGGGTGCAGTGGTGCAAGCTTGTAATCCCAGTTACTCAGGAGGCTGAGGCAGGAGAATCGCTTGAACCCGGGAGGCAGAGGTTGCGGTGAGCCGAGATCACGTGACTGTACTCCAGCCTGGGTTACAGAGCGAGACTTTGTCTCAAAAAACAAACAAAAACAAACGAACAAAAAACTCATTGAATTGTGAAGGTTGCCATGCAGCAAGCAGTCCAGTTACTCTAAAACATTGCCTTACTCGAGAGGCTTTCATAGTTATCAGTATATTCACTTCTTTGAAACCACATTTTCTTAAAAAGTGAATTATTTTCCACAAGATTATCAAACTACTGAATCTTGTCATGGGAAACTAAAGGCAAATTAGCAATGATCTGATAGTAAAACTTGCTAGATATAATTTTCCTTCTTTTTTTTTTCATGTGAAACTGAGAAGAACAGATATATTTTAAAACAATTTATATGTCGACCTTGATGTGTCTAAACATCCAGAAACAATAAGAGGACTCTGTTTCCAGGACTCTTTAAAACCAAGCCAGTCACCCCACTCTTCAGTTGCTTTGTTCTTGGTATTCCCATTCCATGTGAAAACATTTAATCCAGGTCCTAACCCTCAACTATCCCATGAGTATGTGAATTACAGATTCTTGCACATCTGAAGTACTTTCTTGCGGCTTTTTGGGGTTTTGCTTTGTTTTGTTTATCCTACACAACTTCCTTCCTTCCTTCCTACACTCTGCTCCCCAGGGCTTTTAGAGATAGGCTAACCACTAATCATGTCTTCTTGCCGCAGTGAGACAGGAGACCCAGATCCAGGCTCCTCCCTCTGCTCCCGGCTTGAGGAGGATGTAAGCAATAATGGCCATCTCAAACAGCACTGCTATTCACAGCATGGAGATCTGGGAAACATCCTTGAATTCAGATGGTGAAATTAGCTGCGTTTAAAGTAACACACAGCTGTTCTGCATGGAAGCGTTGTTACCTCTCTCAGGCGGTAACTTGCATGTTTTAGCCTCTACAGTCGGCCTCCCGTTAGGTGGTCCCCTCTGAAGACAGCTGGTCTGAGAACTAGCTCATGTAGTCACCATTCTCAGAGCGTTCCCAAAACACAGGGCAAGTTCTTAGGAGATTTAGGTGATTCAAATGCTTCCCCTCCCCAAGTGTTCTTCTTAAGGGCCACTTGGATTCCAGGGGCCACTGCTAACCTTAGTAACTGTCATTCTTTCCATTTCTTGCTTTTCTCTTGCAAGTGGAGAGTTTACAAACTCCATGGACTCATATGTGAAGCTCTGAGCCAAATCCAGGGCCTTGGACCAGAGTGTATACCTGCTGGTCAAATATTAAACCTACCAAGGGGAATAAAGACTCAGTTGATCAATCCTAAAAGCGCAACAAGCTCCTCTAGATCCAAATGCCTGTGGCCAACATTCCTTTCACTCGTTCACTCCCAGAGCTTCCACTTGTTTCTTCATGGAAATGGTTTGCTATAAACAGAAGAGCAAGCCCTTGTGGACACTTCATATCAAAGCACTTTTCAAATGGCACTTGGGGCACCAGCCACTCCAGGCTTGGGGCACTTGACTCACTGAGTTAAATTAAGGCACACAAAGGACAAGTGCTTTTCCCAAGGCCCGTGATGAGGGGCAGGGTCAAGACAGCCTCCTAAACTGATCAAGGCTTTGAAGTAGGGCAGGGCTCGATGACCACCACACAGAGCCATCAATGGGTGTTGGAGAAGCAAGGGTTGTATAGCCAGGAAGATGCTTGAGCTCCACTCTGGCTCTACAACTTCTTAGCTCTGAGTCCTTGTTCTTGTTACTTTACCTCTTATGTCTCAGTCTCCTCATCTATAAAGTGGTGATAATTCCTATTTGCGTTAAGTGAGAATACTGGCAAATGCTTAAGGTACAGTGCCTGGCACTTCACAGACACTCATAAATGGTGACCATTACTGCTTTCTTGTGTCCTCGTTGTTGTTGTCATTGCTTCCTATGTAGCTCTCTTAATTAACGTAGAGTCTGAAGACCATGGCTGGCTCTGCCTGCAGAAAGTCAAGGAACTTGAAAAGTTCAATAAACACGTTTGAGATGCATTCTTGTTCTCCAAAGGCAGTAAACCAAGGCAGAAAAATGCACTCCTTTTCCAAAAGGGATCTGAAACAAAGCCCTTTGGAAGCAGATGAGACTGGTAGCATGTTCCTTTGTGAGCAAGATTAGGCACAAGAATGAAGAAGGCCAGTTTTCACAAGGTACACAGTGAGACCCTGCGGAGTAAGCCCGAAGAGTCCTAAGAGTCCCCAGGCGGAAAAGCCTTTGCCTTCATTCTCTTAGGAAACTCCCAATTAAGTGAAACCTTCTGGACAAACATACCAAGATTTTTATTACTATCATTTAGTCTGTAGCTTAATTCTTACAAAATTTCCCTGGTTTCTGATTCATGTTTTTCTAAGTGCAAAAGACCCCTTCCTAAGAGTGTCACCTCAATTTCTGGAAGTGGGGCCAGGTATCTACATTGTCGTTAGCTCAAGAGAGTCTCAGGCACCCCAAAGTTTGAGAATCACTGGCCCCAGTGTTGCTAGAAATGCTAGAAGAAGGGGTGAAGGCGGGAAAAGATGAAGCACCACAGAGACTCGGAATTCTCAGTCTAAATGGAAATAGTTTACGCTGATATTGTCACAAATCCAAGCTATCTGGGGTGAATGGTTTCCTGATTTTTTCTCCATAAATCAGTGTGGATATTCTTGGCAAGCTCTGCTTCTCTGCAGGGTGGGCAGCTGTGAGTCAAGCTGCCTCCTCTTCTCCTGACCTTGTCTTCCTGCCTTTTGCAGATGCAATTCTTTCCCCGTCTGCCTCACAGCTAATTATTTTAGCAGACAAGCTCAGAGCCTGAAGAAAACAGGGTGTATTCTTGAAAGTAATAACTGTACTGAAATTTAGTGGGAAAAGTTTCTCCTTTAGCCCTATCTTCTGAATAAAATCAGCTAGTGGTGTGAGCTGCCATTTGGTTTAGGTTGCCAGTTAGCAAATCATGCCTTCTGAGTTTAAGGTACTCTTTAGTATTCCATTTTATCCTAACAGTTCAGGGAACTTGGGAGCAGCAAAGGTTTTTGCGATCTGGGCCAAAGCAAGAAGTTTTCTAGTTTCAGTGGTGGGGATGGGGGTGGAAGAGCCATAAATCCAATCCTCTTTAGACTCTTAAAACATGGAATTTCATTACATAAATCTTTCTCTTCACGTATTTGTTCAAAAGTGCAACAAAACAAAGCTTTCATTTAGGATACTCAAGGAAGCCTGTCTTACTGTTACTGAAGCACCTGAGGGAGGATTTTTGTTGGCTCACACCACAAATCTGAGCTTCTTTTGAATGGTATGAACAGAAAAAAAAAAATGTTTAAGGCATAAAAGAGTTGCTATGAAATGGAAACGATGAAGATCATTTTCATGCAACTCTGAGACTGGTCAGATTAACCAAAAGAAATAAACATAAAGTTGTCATACCATTTAAAAAACAGTAGCTTAAAGTCAGAAGATAGTTTTCCTCATACCACCTATGTTTCAAAAACACAAGTGGTGAACACTGGCACTCCCCAAATCTACATTATGAACTGCATTCTGTATTAGGGGACCATGTCAGTTTTGATATCATAAGAAACATAATTATAGCAGTCATTAATGTATGGACTCTTGGTCACCATGAACAATTCAATACTTCCACTTTTCAACAAGTTGCCTCCAAAAGTTCATTTGTCAGTTGCATGGAACTTGAAATACATACATGATCTCTAAAAGTAAAGCTACATCTGGTAGGTGGGTTTCTTGGCCTGACTATAAATCACTTTCATGTATCAAGCAGCTAAAACTTGTAGCATTAGCTGTACTAGCTTGAGTTCAGGAAGCTGGGAACACTGCAAGTTGGAAGTGAGGAGAAAGGAATGTTGAAATGAGCAGTTTGCTTTGGTTATTTTACCACTATCAGCACTCAACTCTCATCTACCAAGGTGAGCTTGCTCTAAAAACTGAATTTCCTCAGGAACCTATGCACTTTTCCAATGCACTCCTTAGGCCAAAGTTACAGACCTTCCTTTCACTTAAATCACAAAGAGCTGCTAATCTACCCTAGGCGTCAGTGTGAGTCTCTGGACTTCCTTTTAATACAAATGGATGTGTAAATGACTGATGGTGCTTTAACCATCCCAGAATTTGCCTTTTTAATGAAAGGTGTTTATCATCCATTTGAACTGAAGATCCATTTGGGGGAGGTGGAACAGAGGTCAGCATATTGCCTAAACAGTTGGTCTCTAAGTGGTTCCGGCTTCCCAGGGCTGCTTCCTGTGTCACTTCTGAACCCATCTGCTAAAAGCTCTAGGAGTTTTCCCCAGGAAGAGGAGGAAAGAAGGGCACTGCAGGTGTGGGCCCAGGAGAGTGGTTCATACTTTGAAGCCTGATTGTCCTCTTAGCCCCTAGAACAGGAGTGTGGGAGTTGTGGGGGAAGACTCGGAAAACAAGCAAACCCTCAGGCTTGATTCGGTGGTCCAGAGTGGGGCTCAAGGAAGCCTGTTTTTTTTTTGTTTGGTTTTCTCTTTTTTTTTTTTTTTTGAGACGGAGTCTTGCTTTGTCACCCAGGCTGGAGTGCGGTGGCGCGATCTCGGCTCACTGCAAACTCCGCCTCCCGGGTTCATGCCATTCTCCTGCCTCAGCCTCCG
>NW_012102976.1:1294834-1309056 GCF_000951045.1 Mandrillus leucophaeus | reverse complement strand
ACCATCCTGGCTAACACAGTGAAACCCCGTCTCTACTAAAAAATACAAAACAAAACAAAACAAAAAAAAAAACAAAAAAAACTAGCTGGGTGAGGTGACGGGCACCTGTAGTCCCAGCTACTCGGGAGGCTGAGGCAGGAGAATGGCGTGAACCCGGGAGGCGGAGCTTGCAGTGAGCTAAGAGATCTGGCCACTGCACTCCAGCCCGGGCGACAGAGCAAGACTCCGTCTCAAAAAAAAAAAAACACACAAAAAAAATGCCAGAAGTTTTCAAATGTAAATCTAAATTAGGGAAAAAAACTCCCACATTTGGAGGTAAATTGTAAGTTTCCAATAAAGAGGTCAACTGTGTATTATCAATTTAACAATTGAGTCTCAGTTAAGGCCCAAATTTCTTAGTCTTCAAACACTAAGTTGTCACAAAACATAAAAATATAAGAATATATACATATGTAAACATAAGAAAATATGAAAATATAAGAATTGACAACTCAGGAAACCCTTAGATTTTTATATTTTATTATTATTATTATTTTTGAGACAGAGTCTCGCTCTGTCACCTAGGCTGGAGTGCAGTGGCGTGATCTTGGCTCACTTCAGCCTTTGCCTCCTGGGTTCAAGCAATTCTCCTGCCTCAGCCTCTTGAGTAGCTGGGATTACAGGTATGCGCCACCAAGCCTAATATTTTGTATTTTTAGTAGAGATGGGTTTTGCGATGTTGGCCAGACTGGTCTCAAACTCCTGACCTCAAGTGATCCACCTGCCTCGGCCTCCCAAAGTGTTGGGATTACAGGCATGAGTCACCATGCCCAGCAAGATTTGGCTTCCTAAAGTAAAATAGATCTCTTAATTTTCCTGTGTATAGACACCTCGAAAAAAATCCCAACCCCTACAGAACATCAAGGCACTCGCATAAACATATTAATTTAAAATGATCCAATTAATATTGTGGCAGACTTTAATTTTAGAATTTCTCTAATTTTTTTTTTTTTTTTTTTTTTTTTGAGATGGAGTCTTGCTCTGTCACCCAGGCTGGAGTGCAGTGTTGCGATTTCGGCTCACTGCAAGCTCCGCCTCTCGGGTTCACGCCATTCTCCTGCCTCGGCCTCCCAAGTAGCTGGGACTACAGGCACCCACCACCACAGCTGGCTAATTTGTTGTTTTTAGTAGAGACGGGGTTTCACCGTGTTAGCCAGGATGGCCTCGATCTCCTGACCTCGTGATCCGCCCGCCTCGGCCTCCCAAAGTTCTGGGATTACAGGTGTGAGCCACCACACCCGGCAGAATTTCCCTAACTACTTAAAACCTTTGATAGTAATGCATTTGCATTCACATTTTTATGATACCTTTTGTTTTTTGAGATGAGATTTGCTCTTGTTGCCCAGGCTGGAGTGCAATGGCGTGATTTCCACTCACAACAACCTCTGCCTCCCGGGTTCAAGCGATTCTCCTGCCTCAGCCTCCCAAGGAGCTGGGAGTACAGGCATGCACCACCACACCCAGCTAATTTTGTATTTTTTAATAGAGGCAGGGTTTCTCCATGTTGGTCAGGCTGGTCTCGAACTCCAACCTCAGGTGAGCGGCTGGCCTCAGCCTCCCAAAGTGCTGGGATTACAGGCCTGAGCCACCGTGCCTGGCCATAATTACACTTTTATGCACAAAAAGTGTAATTTTAAGAATCCTTATCCTCAAGAGTTGAGGCCCTCTTTTTCAAACCCATGTTTAAGGAAGAGCAAATATGTTACTCACTGGAGTTTTCTTTTCACCGACTGTTTAAAGCGTTCATCAGGCAAAAGCTCCACTTGCTGTGAATGGCAAAGGGCACCGTTCTTAAAGGTCACCCTGGGCATAAGAATCACTCTGTAATACCTTTGTGATCGCTTTCTGCACTTGCCAAACCCAACCAAACCTTTCAAATGGTCCACGAAAATCTACTCAACATTCTCTAATTCTTCTATTCCTATGTCAAGTGTTTCATGGAAAATTATATGCAAAGTCTTTTCCAGTCTTTCCTTTTTCCTCTGGTGGGTGGGAGGAGTTGAGGGGGTAGATATGAAACCGACAGGAACTCCATTCTGCCAAAAAGAAGAGATAAATCATTTGAATTCCCCCTACTCAGATATTTTACATCTGCAGATAACACAAACTGAGATACTTATAATAGGCAACAAGACTGCCAGTCTAGATAATTTGAACAAAAGTAACTATGGTTCAATAGCTTATTTCTTCCTAATTTCAAATGTTAAACAATACAGAGAAAGATGCTTTAAAATGTTTTTAAAATGTTATGTGAACACCACTTGAAATTCATGTAATAGCTGCCTTATTTTCACCCCCCATAAATCAAGTTTATTTCTATTCTGTGACTACAAGTTACTTCCAATATAATGGTTAAAGTCACTAATTTTAGCCTTTTAGTTATATTCACACATGCAAACATGCTTTCCCAGGTACTACCCCTCACCTCCTCTACTTACCTCTGATGTAGCATTTTTCAACCTTCAAAGAGGTCAGGTATTTTTGAGCCAGAGGAAAAAAGTATCCCAGTATTGTGTGTAGTTGGCCAATTAGTCCAAGGTTAGACAGCATGTTAAATACTGAGCTTAGCCAGGTGCGGTGGCTCACGCCTGTAATCCCAGCACTTTGGGAGGCCGGGGCGTACAGATCACCTGAGGTTGGGAGTTCGAGACCAGCCTGACCAACATGGAGAAACACTGTCTCTACTAAAAATACAAAATTAGCCAGGCTGGTGGCACATGCCTGTCATCTCAGTTACTTGGGAGGCTGAGGCAGGAGAATCACTTGAACCTGGGAGGCGGAGGCTGCGGTGAGCCGAGATTGTGCCATTGTGGTAAACCGAGATCGCACCACTGTACTCTAGCCAGGCAACAAGAGTGAAACTCCGTCTCCAAAAAAAAAAAAAAAAAAAAAAAAAAAATTAAGTTTAGATCAATCCTCGAGTTTCTGCTTCACTTTAGTTGGCTACCCTCTCTGATGGTTCTAAATACAGTTAATAAACTCACTCAATTGTATAATGGTCAAAGTTTGTGGGTGGAAGAAAAAAATGAAGGGCATTGAGAGACATTCATTCCATCAAGGGCACTATGCAGTGCCTGGTATTTTCTTCCTCCATTACATATAGAGATAGCTGTCATCACATTCTTCTTCTGCAACTCAGAAGAAACTTGATGAAACACCAGAGGCAACCTTGCGACGTCTGGAAGGACTCTGGCCCTGAAGCGGGCAATGAGCTTTGCACATACAAGTCCGTGAAGAAGGAAAGGCAAAAATACTCTCTAATCTCCAGCCCTCATCCTCAAGGATAGTATAAAACAAGAAAAGGTCAGTTAAATGTATTTTCATCCTTCTTTTATTTTGTTAAATATGCCTAAAAGTCTGCAGGTGAGTTAATATGTCCTTGAAAGGGGGCATGTGACACCTCGGTCTTTTTAGCATTTCTAATTCTGTGAAAGCCACCTTAAATTTTTTGGGAGACAAAACGGTCTGTTGGAAGAAAACAGCCTCTGATGTAGCTATAAATCGCTCTTCTATTTTCTTATTTATAAAATCATAACAGAAATAATGAGTTGTTTTGTCAATAATAGAACACAGACATGAACTTGACCTAACAACGAGCATAAAGCTGTCAATTCATCTTGCATTAACAAAAATAAAAATACGAATAAAATGAAACAAGAGAAAAAACTATTAGAAAGAAATGACAAAATTCAAACTGACTTTGAAAAAATCTGATTTTATTTTCTGAATCAAAAAGAAGTATTTCATGTTAAATTTAGACTGTTTAGCTTTCCACTGATATCTCAAGATACTTTCCAGATATTAACAGTACTCAGAACTGTGTAAAAGTTAACAACCAATACCATGTTTTAAAGAAAAAAGTTTAAATGTAAGATTGACGTCTTGGGAACATTACTAAATGTATTTCTAAGAAATCCTCTCAAAGGTCAAAGTATTGACAATTCTGATTTAAAAATTTAAAATTTTTAATTATTGGAGATTTAAGTAACAATAGTTTCAAGAGCCAAGAATCAGATTGCTTTTTAAAACAGATTTTTTTTTTCCTGAGGGATTCACACTTGCCAACAACTCCAGTTAAATATAATAGTCCACCCAAATCCCAAATGTAAATGTATTATGCCACCTTGGAATAGTAACATTATAAAATGGGATTTCTAAATTATAATACATACACATAATATACCATTTTAACTGACATGTTTACCAGCAGAATTCTGAAATCAAAAACAAATTCTACATTCAAGGGACAAATGATAAATGCTCTTTCATTATTTTAAGAGTCCATTCCATTTTTTGTTGTTTTCTACTCCCAGATTTTAAAATGGACCAAGGGACCCAAGGCCAAGTCAATCCTATTTTCCTGAACCCAACTGCCAGTAGGTACTGGCCCTACATACGCGTCCTTTAACAAGCCCCATTCTCAAAAGGCTGGGGGTATTTATATAAGAACTTATTCCAAAGTGGCTCTAAGATCCATGTTCCCAAGATCTGGTACGGGCTATTCATGTGTTCTGAGGCATGTCCAGCATGCAAGCAAACTTATCTGTTCAAATTGAGGTAAAACAGACAAAAAACACTTAATATTAACAGAAGCTACATAATTAAAACCAACCTTTTGCTGCTTATTTAAGCTAATTATGTATTCTTACAAAACAGAGACCCTCAAGTCAATAATTTCTTTTGATTTTAGTCACCTCCAAATTAAGCCTCTTCTTTCAAAGCCATTATTACTTAAAAAGTTTTAAAATGAAGAAAAATATTTTTTTCCAGAACTTCTATTTTGTCATTAGTGTGATACAATTTCTTTTTATTTTTCAAACTTAGAAAGAACTCATGTACGGGTACTATTTGATATTTTTTTCAGATACCAAGGAATACCGACAGGATTCATAAATAGGATTTTCTGACACTGGCAGGAAAGTCTGCTAACGTTTACAAAATACCAAAGACTCTTCTTTCAAGCTTCAAAGATGGCTGAGAATTAACAGTTATGATTAGTTTTTCAGTGCAAATAAAAAATTTAAATCTTGATTTTTTTTTTTGGCCAACATTTTAAACAGTCAAATTTTACTGTACTTCCAGGTTTCAAATCAAAACAAACAAACAAAACAACTAATGAAAATTACCCAATTGGCAACAAGTCCCGTATTTCAATGTTATTTTTAAACCACCAATTATAACCTACTGCCAGTAATTATTTGTAAGTACCTGCTTGTTTTATTAAGCACTGGTCAGTTACATAAAAGAATAATTTGCAAGAATGATACTTGGCAATGGGTTACTTTAATGCTTCTGGAATAAACAGAAGCATTAACAAAACACCAGATCTTAAGCACTTTTAAATCTGTAATTTGAATTACCAAAAGGATTTTTAAATGTTACTTTTCCATTGAAGGACTGTAGGGAGTCTAGTCCCAGCTAACATGGTTGATTTTTAAAAATAAATAAATCCCTAAGCCACATAGTAATGGAATACTACACTTGCTTTTTATATCATATGGAAACAGCTCCAGACAGAGCACAAGTAGAAGAAAACCTGCCAAATCAAAGTACTGTAAATAAAGTTCCTCTATGTACTCCAGTGAGAAAACCTCAAAAATAAAAATCAGAAGACCACCCACTGTTACCCCTCCCCCCCAACAAAACCCACCCAAAACACTTTAGTTCTGAACCTAACATTTCCCTAAGATGTTCACAGGAGAAGCTTTAAGGTACTTAAAGCTGCAGCAGTACAGCTGAAAGCGCCACATTACAGAGGAAATGCCCTAAAGGGTTCAGCAGCTGCCCACCCATCCCGAACCACCCCCCATCCCAGTAATATGTAAAAGCTCCTGAAGTTTTTTTCTTATGCTAATAAAGGCATACCACCTAGTGTGCTAAAGACTACGACTAGCAGCATTAGAGCAGTAAAGTGAAAACAGGAAGCCTACAGGAATGATCTAAATGCCTACTTAGAAGAAACAAAGCAGCAGACAGGATCCTGAGCCCTCTAGTCTATGTAGGGAAGCAGTTGAATTAAACTCAGATTTACCCACATTAACAAAAATTTAACAAAGCTTCCCCAAGACACCAGAATAAAACTTGACCTTTCCAGTCAAAGGGCAGAGAGAGGCCTCTTCCACGTCCTGGAGTTGAATGAGTTCAAAGATTGGCAATAAAGGAAAAAAGAAAGCATTACGGGTGTGATGGGAACAAGCTTTGGAGTTTATCGAACAGTCACACCAAGTTTCTCCAGCACACGGACACCCTTTTCTTGGTACTCTTGTCGGGTCATCCAAAAGTTGTCTTTGTCTTTCATGATATCCGCTAGAACTGCACCACCCAGGAATACCATGTGCTTTCTGCGGGGTGGGTCTTCAATGCGGATCTTAAATTTCTAAAGGAGAAAGAAAGGATAATAAAATGGTACATGTGCACAGTGCTTTCTGCTTTATGAAAATGACTTTTAAATATATGCTCTCGCTCAACCTTGCAACAGTCCTGTGATATAAGTAGAACGGTAGGATTTGGTACCTGAGGTACAGGAACACTTAGTAATTTGCCCAAAGCTCATGTTTAGGAGACCACACATCCATCCCAGCATGCCTGGAACAGTCCTGATTTACACGTGGTGTCCCATCATTATTAACACCACCCCTTTTCATTCCTGAGTGTCCTAATTTGATCAGTAAATTACATGACTTAACACCCTACTGAGGGACCAAACATGAGAGACATAATTAGCGCAAACTGAGTAAAAAAAATTAGTGCAACTGAGTAAAACTGAAGTTCTTTTCTTTTAAGCAAAGCTTACTTTCTATTGTCTCAAAATCAAATGAAATGTTCTTAAAATAAACAAGGCCAAATATGGTCAAAACAAATCATGGGGATGTTATGAGAAAATGAACACAGTAACCAAAATTAAAGACAACTGGGAAAAGTTTTATACTCTGTAGCTACTATTAAGTGTCTAGGAAGGACACACCCTCCTTATCTTTATGGTTGGTCAACACTGAAAGAGACCTTAAAATGACATAGCAAGTTTTTCATTTACAGTGTCACAATCCTGCAAAAAACACCCAATGTAACTATGTCATTCCAAATCATTTGTATATTTATGTCACATAAATGAACTGTAAGGGTTCTGAGAACTGTAAGGGTTTCCAAGATAAAGAAAAACATGAGTTTATTTACCAATTCTGAGACTATTTTAATTGTTCCTTTAGCTTTCTTGCTCTTAGGTAGGGGTCAGCAAATTTTTTTGGAAAGGGCCAGATACTTGAGGCTTTGCAGGTGTGACAAGTACCCAACCCCACATGTAGCTAGAAGGTGCCCACAGACAGTAAGTGACAACAGGTAACATTATGTAAACAAATGGGCTTGGCTGTGTTCCAATAAAAGTTAAAATAAAAACAAAAACAAAAAAACAGTTTTGGCATAAGGGCTATAAATGCCCACCTCTGCTCTAAGGGAAACTTAGCTAGCCCCTGAAGACGCTGCTTCTGTAAATATCTCAACTGCTTACTGTTTCTCTCTCACACACTACCTTAACCCTGGAGGTTTGGTAATATGAGTTCTTGCTCTTCATTGCTGCATCTTGCTCATCCCTAAAACTCCACAGCTCCAATGAAACTCATTCTATCAGATTACTCCATTTACCACTCCCTCCTTGCTGAACTCATGCACCTGCTCTCAAGCAGCTGAACAAGATAAGAAAGATACAAAACATCTTGCTTCAATGTATCACTAACCTCAACTGAGCTTGCTGCTGCATGGTAATCCTATTACATTTCTCTATTCTCTCTTCCATTCTCCAAAACAACCATTGCAACCTCCTCCTCTAGTCTAAAACTCTACCATCCTTTCCCTCCTCTCAGTGCCTCCTAACTGGTCTATGCCCACCTTTGTTCCCTCTTCCCGAGTCTATTCAACACACCAGACTTAATGAGCCCTTAAAAATATACATCAGATCCTATCATTTCTCTGCTTAAACCGCCCCGGCACCCAAGACTTTCCATTTCACCAGGAGTCAAGCCAAACCCTTTACCATGGCTGAACAAGACCTGCCCTCCTGCTACCCTTCTGACCTCATATCCCACGTGTCCTCCTCCCTTGCTCTCTCTGCTCCAGCCACACTGGCACATTCCCACCAACCTGGGGCTTTTGCATTGTTCCTGCCTATAAGATTCTTCCCCCAGATAGCTGCATGGCTCACTCCTCTCACGCTCAACTTAGGTCTCTGATCAAAAGTCACTTCACCCAGAAGGCCTTAGGCCTTTCCTGATCACAGTTTATGAAGGAGCACACAACCTCTCCAACCACTAACAGTTTCCAGCTCTTCACCTTACTTTTCTTCATATCACTTATTACCACTAATACATTATTTAGACTAAAAGTAGGGATTCTGTTTTCATTGTTTTGTTTGTCCCCAGCACCTAGACCTATGTCTGGCACCCAGGAGTTCAAGAAATGTTTGCTGAATAAATGATCACCTGAGATCAATTATAAATTATATGTAAAACTCAATAAAATCAGAAAAATGAGTGAAGTACCTAGACAGCATGGCTCCTTTCGAGTCTGTTAATCTGTTTAATGTATGTGAGCCCACACTCAATTTAATTTCAACAATTTGAGTCATATATGAAAGATGTAACATACAGTACTCTATAATACATAATCTCATTATCTAAAATAGTTGATCAAAGTCAGTGAGACAAAGCTCAGAGATTAACTCAAGATTAGATAACTCTTGGTTGAGTATACAGCACATACTGTGTATTTCACATAGTCCAGAGTTTGGTGGAAAAAACACACAAACCCATGCCAAAGAAACATCAACTATTACTAGTTTAAAAATTTCTTTCTACTGTACATACCAACAACTACCAATTAAAGTCTGTTTCAAGAGCTATGACAGTTACCGGGATGCAAAAAAATTTGAGACATGATGTTTTACAATCTGACGGAGGAGAGAAGACAACATATGTAACAAACAAAGTCAGAAATATGAGACAGCCCAAGAGAAGTGCTAAAGGCTGATTGCATATCCAAAATAAGTTTAAAAAAAAAACAAAAAACAACAAAAAAAATCTCAAGTGGGGCATTTATTCCCCCATAGTACAGCAGGTTCTTCTTTTGCACATAGAGGCGCCTCGGAGTCTGTGCTGGTTGTTACAGATGAACCAGAACTTTTGGCCCTGACCTCACTGCCTCCATCCATTGACTATAGAGGTGACCAGAGCTTATCTTGAACTATTTCCCTCTTCCTATCATTTCCAGGCTGCACTTGACTGCAGTAGGAATTTGTTTTGGAAGACATCTTGCCCCCTCTGGTGGCTGTCAAGATTCACAAACTCTACTGTACAGTCTTTTAAAAGAATGTTAATAATAGTTGATTTACTAATACTTACAGAAAGTTTTTCCACATCACCCTTCAAAACTCGTTCTAAGTAAAGCTGTTTAAGTTCTCGTTCCAACCGTGATGGCAGGCCAGGATACATAGTAGACCCTCCAGAAAGCACAATGTGTTTGTAGAATTCAGATCTAGAAAGACACAATGGTTATTCATTTGGAGTTTGAGGTTAGGAAAATGGTATCTCAGGGTTACTGTTACTTATGTCAGCCTCATGGGGTTGCTGGGAGAATTAAATAAAATTCCACATGTAAATCACAGGGCTGAATTTTTGCTGTTATTACTACTGTGAAGTAATGACCCCTCTTTACACATAAAACCTTTTTATAATTTTGATGAAAATAAAATACTTCTAAAAGTATATAATACTTTTTTTTTGTGTGAATGTAACTGAGACTTCTAATAATGACCAAGATTTACATTACAAATTTCTAGTACTTGGACTATGTTGTCACATGCTTCCCTAAAGCCATTGAAATGTGGTGATTTACTATAATTAGCCCTATTCTACTTTAATCCAGAATTCCTGCTTTTTAATTTTTTATTTATCTTTTGTAGTTTTCTCTTTTTTGTTCCTTTGCTTAGAGGCTGTCTGCTGTTATTTTTGGCTAGACTGATGTGTATGCTTCTTATAGCAGCACCCTCTTTTTTCCTTAAATATGCTGTTGTCTATGATATCAGATAATCCAATCTAAAAAGACTGCATATGTAGTAAAAGTAACAGAATCTGAGTGAGGGTCTGAGGAATAATACAAAGTTTGGGGGCTGATTTGCACCCATTTTGGCCTTATTCAACCTGGCTTCCAGGTTCTCAATGGCTAAAGCTACTGCAACTCCAACAAAGCACTGTTTTTGTATTTAATTGCCAAAGCAAGCCTGGTGAATGTCGCATAAACTAAGCGAAATACAGATTCACGTGATAAGTACACATAAGCATTTATATGTACATTTTCAACATGCAGAACACACAAAACAAAATTTGAGTTATTCCGCTTTGCAATGCCAACTCTGCGGAGAAGGTACTGAATCTGACTCCACGCTTTGGGAACGTCAAAGCCCTAATCAGCAACAACAGGCATGTACTTTTTTTTTTTTTTTTTTCAATATACAGAGTCTCACTTTGTCGCCTGGGTTGGAGAGCAGTGGCGTAATCTCGGCTCACTGCTCCGCCTCCTGGGTTCAAGCGATTCTCCTGCCTTAGTCTCCTGAGTAGCTGGGATTACAGATGCCTGCCACTACACCCAGCTAATTTCTTGTATTTTTAGTAGAGACGGGTTTCACCATGTTGGCCAGGACGGTCTCGAACTCCTGACCTCGTGATTTGCCCGCCTCAGCCTCCCAAAGTGCTAGGATTACAGGCGTGAGCCACCGCGCCTGGCCGGCATATACTTTTAAATGCAATTCTGCTGTGAATGAACATCAAATCAAAGGACAAAATAATCTAATCCCTATCATGAGAATTTACCACAATTATGAAGGCTAGATTCGATTTCTGATCATCTTGCACAAGGTTTATAGTTTGTTATATGTCAACTGCTATTTTTATTAATTTCTATTACTATCCTGGCTCCAAAGCCATCTCATCAAAATTAATTAGGTGGCTTCAGGGTTACACAAACAAATAAATGCTTGCTGTACAAAATGCTTCTGGGTGAATTCCTCTATAACCTGAGTGTAGAGAAGGGATTTCTAACGATGACTCAAGCTCTAGCTGTAATAAAATATGACTATAAATCTTCTTATATGACTAAATAAAAACAAACTTTTGCATGGCTAAAACACTAAGAGCAATAGACAAACGGCAAACAGAGGAAATATCTGTAAAAGACATCAGAAAGCTAAAAGAAAACTTTTCAAAACTGGAAAAAAAAAACCAAAAAACCCAAAACTCCAAAATCTACAGACAAAAAAGCCATGAACGATTTGCCAAAAAAAAAAAAAAATCAAAAATGTCCCTTAAGGCTGGGCGCGGTGGCTTACGCCTGTAATCCCAGCACTTTGGGAGGCCGAGGTGGACGGATCACGAGGTCAAGAGATCAGAGACCATCCTGGCCAACATGGTGAAACCCCATCTCTACTAAAAATACAAAAATTAGCTGGGCGTGGTGGCACGCACCTGTAGTCCTAGCTACTTGGGAGGTTGAGGCAGGAGAATCGCTTTAACCCAGGAGATGGAGGTTGCAGTGAGCTGAGATTGCACCACTGCACTCCAGCCTGGCGACAGAGCAAGACTCCATTAAAAAAAAAAAGTCCCTTAAATATACAAAAATATGTTATATATATATATAATTTTCATAGTAACTTTTTTTTTGTGGAGGTGGGGAGAGACAGGGTCTCACTCTGTCACCCAGGCTGCAGTGCAGTGGCACAATCGTGGCTCACTGCAGCCTCTACCTCTCAGGCTCAAGCGATCCTCCCACTTCAGCCTTCTGAGTAGCTAGGACTACAGGAGTACACCACCACCACACCTGGCTAATCTTTTTGAAAAAAATTTATGTAAAGACAGGATGTCCATATGTTGCCCAGGCTGGTCTTAAACTCCAGGGCTTAAGCACACCTCCTGCTCAGCCTCCCAAAGTGCTGCAATTACAGCCAGAAGCCACCACACCTGGCTTGACTTTACTCTTAATGAGAGAAATAAAAAGTAAAATTACACTGAAATAATGTCTCACTCATCAGACTGGTGGAAAGGATAAATGATACAACTGCCAGAGAGGGAAATTTGGCAATATCTAACAAAAATACATGCATTTACATCAAACTAAGAAGTTTCTCTCAGCACTTTGGTAGGCTGAGGGGGGTGGATCACTTGAGGCCAGGAGTTCGAGACCAGCCTGGTCAATATGGCAAAACCCCATCTCTACTAAAAAATCCAAAAACAAACAAACAAACAAACAAACAAACAAACAAAAAACCTGGGCATGGTGGTGCATGCCTGTAATCCCAGCTACTTGGGAGGCTGAGGCAGGAGAATCACTTGAAAACAGGAGGCAGAGGTTGCAGTGAGCCAAGATTGCACCACTACACTCCAGCCTGGGTGAGAGAGTGACATTCCATCTCAAAAAAACACAAAAAACAAACCAATAACAACAACAAAAGAAGTTTCTGCACAGCAAAAGAATTAATCAACAAAGTGAAGATACAACCTATAGAATGTGAGAATATACTTGCAAACCAGACATCTGATAAGGAGTTAATATCCCAAATATATAAGAAACTCAAATCTCAAATGACTCAATAGCAAGAAAACAAATAACCCAATTAATAAATGGGCAAATGACCTGAATAAACATTTCTCAAAACACATACAAATGGAAAAAATGCTAAGCATCCCTAATCATCAGGGAAATAAATGCAAATTAAACCACAATGAGATATCACTTCACACCTGTTAGAATGGCTATTATCAAAAAAGAGACAAGGTAACAAATACTGGCAAGGATGTGGAGGAAAGGAAACCCTTGTACACTGCTGGTGGGAGTGTGAATTAGTACAGCTATTACGGAGAACAGTATGGAGGTTCCTCAAAAAGTTAAAAATAGAACTACCATATGATACAGCAATTCCACTACTGGGTATATCTCCAAAGGATCTGAAATCAGTATGACTATGTAAGAGAGTATCTTTATCCTTAGGAAACACCAACTGGTAAAGAACTGATGCATTTTATCTACGCTCAAACGGTTCAGAAAAAAAACAGAATGAAAAAACAAACACGCAGAACATTATAATTAGTAAAATGGTAAATATAGATAAAGGATATAGATTAGGTTTTCTATATTTTTCTTGCAACTTTTCCATAAGTCTGAAATTATTTCAAGTAAGTTTATAAACAACTTAGTCATTCTATTTAATTCCACCTATTTCTGATAAATAACTTTAAAATTTTTTTTATTATTTTTCTGATAAATAACTTTGAAATCACCATTTCTAATATACCTGGTATCAATGTCAGCCGCCTGAATTGTGTTAAAAAGCAATTCAGCAACACCAACTCCTTCAACATTGATCAAGTGAGGCTGAAATAAAGCTTCTGGTGCTTCAAATCTCTCTCCCCCAACTTTGATGATACGTCCATCTGGGAGCTAGAAACCAAGAATAATCAGGTACTAATCAGAAAAGATTAAAATTTCCCAGTGTTCTCCAGAACACTAGTACTTACAAATACATCTGTTCTGTAACCAAAATCATTACCAACAATAACTTTTCCTAAAAAATATTTTGGGGAAAAAAAGGTAAATTAAATAGATTCAGGTAACTGTTCTTATCATCACATTCTGTTTTGCTTTTAAAAGTGGTATGCCATGCCCCCAAATATCAGGAATTTCTTGGAGAAATCACTGATGCATGAGTGCATGACATTTGCAGCAAAGCAGAAACAGCCATCACTAACCAACCACTGTATTTTGATTACTGCTGCTATGTGTTACTGCAGTTTTATAATTTTAACATATTTGTGATTTTATGGATATTTCTGCTATGTAGAATAGACATGTTAAACATTGATTGACTGACTGAGATGGAGTTTCGCTCTTGTCACCCAGGCTGGAGCGCAATGGCGCAATCTCGGCTCACTCCAACCTCTGTCTCCTAGGTTCAAGCAATTCTCCTGCCTCAGCCTCCTGAGTTGCTGGGATTACAGGCATGCGCCACCACGCCAGCATATTTTTATATTTTTAGTAAAGACGGGGTTTCATCATGTTGACCAGGTATTGAACTCCTGGCCTCAGGTGATCTGCCCGCCTCGGCCTCCCAAAGTGTTGGGATTACAGGCATGAACCACTGCAGCCAG
>NW_012102976.1:1288184-1293989 GCF_000951045.1 Mandrillus leucophaeus | reverse complement strand
CAGGGCAGTAGTGTGATCATGGCTCACTGCAGCCTCAATCTCCCAGATTCAAGTGATCTTCCCACCTCAGCCTCCCAAGTAGCTGGCACTACAGGTGCACACTACTATGTCTGGCTCATTTTGTTTATTTTTGTAGAGATGGGGTCTTGCTTTGTCACTTAGGCTGTTTTTGAACTCCTGGGCTCGAATGATCCTCCCATCTCGGCCTCCCAAAGTACTGGGATTACAGGGATGAGCCACCACGCCTGGCCAATTACAATGATTGTTTAGATTCCAAAACTGACTGATTCTGGTCCCAGCTACCTAGGAGGCTAAGGTGGGAGGATCACCTAACTCTGGGAGATTGAGACTGAAGTGAGCCGAGATCATGCCACTGCACTGTAGCCTGGGCAACAGAGTGAGGAGACCCTGTCTCAAAAGAGAAAGAAAAAAAAGGTTACCAAAACTTACAACCTTAAAAAAGCCACCTCCGTCAGGTGGGTTCACATGAAATCATCCAAAATATTTGGAAAAACTTCGCACAGCAGATCTTACTAGCAAAACTTCCTTCCTTAAGCACTCGAAGCCTGATAGTGTGGCTTCTTTCCATGCTCTGGCTGCTGGCCAACATGGGGTCAAGTTTTCTAACCACCTTAATGAACTGTTAAACGTAGGCATCCCATTTCTTTGCACCAAATCTTACCCTGTTCTGTATTTGTCCACTCATGCCCCTCTTTACTTACTCACCAGCTTATTACTTTATACTTGTGTATATGTGTGTGTATATATCAAATATATATATATGTAAATATATATATGGGTTTTTGCTTTGTT
Organism: Mandrillus leucophaeus; assembly: GCF_000951045.1. Classification (NCBI taxonomy): domain Eukaryota; kingdom Metazoa; phylum Chordata; class Mammalia; order Primates; family Cercopithecidae; genus Mandrillus; species Mandrillus leucophaeus. Next base: position 1,293,176 of record NW_012102976.1, on the reverse strand, counting down.
TTTTTGAGACAGGGTCTCGCTCCTTCACCCAGGCAGGAGTGCAGTGGTGCAATCCTAGCTCTGCCTCAAAACTTCAGCCTTGAACTCCTGGGCTCAAGCAATCTTCCCACCTCAGCCTCTCAACTAGCTAGGACTACATGCATGTGACACTATGCCTGGCAAATTTTTGTATTTTTTGTAGAGACAGGGTCTTCTTGTTATATTGCCCAGGCTGGTCATGAACTCCTGGCCTCAAGTGATCCTCCTATCTCAGCCTTCCAAAATGCTGGGATTACAGGTGTGAGCCACTACACCCAGCCTATTTGTATATATTTTTGTAGTCTACCTCAAACGCTTTGAGAAAAGAGAGAAGGAAGAAATAAAACACGTTTTACATTTCTAGTTTGCTTATCTTTTGCCCTGTGCCAGCCACTTTCTTCCAAACTAATCAGGTAGATGGAAAATTAGACAACTAGAGAAACTATCAAGAAGACTTCAGGAAGGAATCTCCAGAGCAAATCTGGAGATGATTAAGTTACAAAATGGGTTTACTCCTAGAAGAAAACCTAGACAATACCATTCAGGACACAGGCATGGGCGAAGACTTCATGACTAAAACACCAAAAGCAATTGCAACAAAAGCCAAAATAGACAAATGGGATCTAATTAAACTAAAGAGCTTCTTGCACAGCAAAAGAAACTATCAACAGAGTGAACAGGCAACCTACAGAATGGGAAAATTTTTTGCAATCTATCCATCTGACAAAGGGTTAATATCCAGAATCTACAAGGAACTTAAACAAATTTACAAGAAAAAGACAAATAGCCCCATCAAAAAGTGGGCAAAGGATATGAACAGATACTTTTCAAAAGAAGACATTTATGTGGCCAATAAACATATGAAAAAAACCTAGTCATCACTGGTCATTAGAGAAATGCAAATCAAAACCACAAAATCTCATGCCAGTTAGAATGGTGATCCTTAAAAAGTCAGGGAACAACAGATGCCAGAGAGGATGTAGAGAAACAGGAACGCTTTTACACTGTTGGTGGGGGTGTAAATTAGTTCAACCATTGTGGAAGACAGTGTGGTGATTCCTCAAGAATCTAGAACTAGAAATACCATTTGACCCAGCGATCCCATTACTGGTTATATACCCAAAGGATTATAAATCATGCTACTATAAAGACACATGCATACATATGTTTATTGCAGCACCATTCACAACAGTAAAGACTTGGTACCAACCCAAATGCCCATCAATGTTGCAGTGGATAAAGAAAACGTGGCACATATACACCATGGAATACCATGCGGCCATAAAAAAAGAATGAGTTCATGTCCTTTACAGGGACATGGGTGGAGCTGGAAACCATCATTCTCAGCAAATTAACACAGGAACAGAAAACCAAACACCAAATGTTCTCACTCATAAGTGGGAGTTGAACAATGAGAACATATGGGCACTGGAAGGGGAACATCACACATGGGGCCTGTTGTGGGTTGGGGGGCAAGGGGAGGGATAGCATTAGGAGAAATATCTAATGCAGATGACGGGTTGATGGGTGCAGCAAACCACCATAGCACATGTATACCTATGTAACAAACTTGCATTTTCTGCACATGTATCTCAGAACTTAAAGTGTAATAAAAAATAAATTTTAAAAACATTTAAAATAGGTTTACTGAATATTTGGGTCACTATCTTAACAACTCATTTTTTTTTTTCCAACATGGAGTCTTGCTCTGTCACCCAGGTTGGAGTGCAGTGGCATGATCTCAGCTCACTGCAGCCTCCGCCTCCTGGGCTGAAGCAATTCTCCTGCCTCAGCCTGCTGAGTAGCTGAGATTACAGGTGCCCACTACCTTGCTCAGCTAATTTTTTGCATTTTTAGTAGATGGGGTTTACGCCATGTTGGCCAGGCTGGTCTCTAACTCCTGACCTCAGGTGATCCACCCTCCTCGGCCTCCCAAAGTGCTGGGATTTACAGGCGTGAGCCACTGCACCCAGCCAACAACAAATTTTTTATAATTATTTTTAAAATGACTATTTTGCACATATTTGTGAATATGTAGAGCTAGTATGCATCATATGGTTTTAAAATACTTGCCTTTATTGCCTATTACTATTTCATTTTAGTAATAACTAGTCAACTCCTCTGGTATTATAAACTATAACTAGGTCCTAAATCTCATTAGTTACAATTTCAAGTTAACATTTAACACCTCATTAAAAAATATTAAGTCAGGAAAGGCTGCCACCTACTGAATTAGTAAAGCAATGCTCCAGAATGACCATTTCCAAAGTACGTTTCTTAGACCACTAATCCCATGAAATTCTGAAAAGTCCTAGAGTGTAAGTCTCAGAAACACGTATACTATATTAATTGTGTATATATTAGCATACCAAAGGCTCTTGAGTTCTACAGTGATTTCCCAAACTTATTTGACAATGTAATTCTTTTTAATTTTTGTGAAATGCTTATTAACATCTAAGGGAAATAAAGTTCTGTGAAACATATGTTGAGAAATGCTATGCCAAATACTAGAATCTCAAAATAACATCTCGCATCTAATTATATCCTAGTGTAGAGAGTAATTTATGATTCTTGCTTAAATTTGCATTATATGGTGCCCTAAAATAATTAAATAGCATCTTAATGTAGAAAGAGACATTAAAAGTCACACATATACATATTGCAACAACCCAAGACAAAAATACTGACTCTTAAGAAAACCTCAAGCTGACACCAATAACCATGGCTGCCCACTTTAAAACATATATATATATAATACACTGGAAACACTTACTGTATAAGATTCAACTAGTACTGTGGTTTCTAAGGCCAGTTTCTGCTCTTGCTCAATATTATATCCCACGTAACACAGTTTTTCTTTAATCATGCGAACCGTTTCAAAATCAGCAGAGTGGTTGAAGGCATATCCTCGCAACAGAAGCAGCTGGTACAAAACAACAGCAGTAAGTTCATAATAGATCTGAATGAGTTCTACTCTGCAAAAGCTATTACTGCTCATTAAATATGTCACATCAATAACAGAATGGGCAGTGGATTCTCAGCTCCTACTGAGTATTTCAGAAGTAGGAGTTTACCCCCCATAAAAGGATTTAGAGAGGGTAAAATAATTAACAATTCATAAATAAGTCAGTAAAATGACTAGAAAAGTCAGTTTTTGAAAAGCTCTACATGAGTACTAATGTTCTGATAAACAATCAAAAGTATATTAATAAATATTATTTTAGTGCTGGACTCCTGTAGCCTGCAGTTTGCTCATACAATTAATGCCATATTTATGAAATGCCCCCAAGTCTTTAAAAGTTTTATCTTTAGCTCTAGTACTGCGTCTGGCACATATTAGAACGGCAATAGTATTTGTTTAACAAATGATAAGGGAATTATTGGGATACTCAAAGGTATAATCTCTATTGTTATGTTTCTTAAATGCTAGAAAATATTAGTTTTTTTTTAAAAAACCCACTGAGAGAAAAAACATTACTAGACTTTACAAATTAAAAAAAATCCTCTAATATTTGAGTCTGTGTTCTAAAGACAACCCCAGAAATTCTGTTGGTTACCCTTTGAATTTTGGCCTAAAATCAGAGTATTATAATTCTCATTAATTTAATCTCCCCTCATGAGGAGGATTACTTTAAATGACACTGAAGGAACCCAATGTCAAGGTAAAGACAGTGCAACCCAATTTAATGCAGAGATAGGGTTTCTTAACAGTAGCACCACTGACAGACTATACATTGTTTGTGGTGCAGCCAGCCCTATTCATTATAGAATGTTCAGCAGCATTCCTGCCCAGCTCAGACAACCAAAAATGCATCCAGAAATTGCTAATATCCCCCAGGGGACAGCACTGTCCCCTGGTGAGAACCACTGTCCTGGAGAGGATAGACTAATTACAGAATTCTGGTATAAACAATTTTCTAAATTTTAATATTCAAAATGATATATGTTAGCAAGTAGATGCCTTATGTACCTTCTCCAGCAATGTTTTAAAGAAAATTATAACTATAGTCACAAGTAAACTAAAATAGTAAATGTTAAAAACTGGATATATTCCATGAAAACTACTAAACATTAAAGTCTGGTGTATTTGGGCTGTTTTTCTCAAATATCATTAATTTGCTATCACTGTATTTTGTGGGAAAGGACAAGTGTAGGCAACTCAACCAAGAATATGGCTTAAAACATACCTGCTCAAAGAAAGGTTTTATGGCAGAAAAGGCTGCCTGAGCTGACCAAGAAAGTTTCAAGATAGGGGTCTCTTCCATCCTTGAAATATCTGTCTACTCATTCCTCAGGAATAACAAATATAATTAGGTAATGATGTAATGTACTCTCAGTAGTATACAGAGATCATGTTTGTACATCTTTTTTTCTTGTTTTTATGTATCTTTTTCTCTTCATGTGTATAAAACTTATATGGATTTTTATATAAATAAGGGAGGTAACTGGGTAATTTCTCTAGTGGTACAGATTTACTGGAATCCTAAAATGATATATTCAATTCTGTGTTAAGATGGTAAACAAATTACAAAATTTAATTTCCATGATATTTTCCTTTCACTTACCTTGATAAGATATCTAGTTATATCCCTCCCAGCAATATCCAGTCTCCTGGTAAGATGAGGGAGAGAAAAGCCTTCATATACTGGGCAAATGTGAGTCACACCATCTCCAGAGTCTACCACTACACCAGTCAATAAACCTGCATAAAAGCCGGGGGGGTTAAATAAAAAGTCATATCAGAAAAATCAAAGCCAGCAAGTTCCAAATACAGTACGGAAGCCAAAATAGAAACGTAACCAACTAGAAGCCAGAATTTATTATTTACTTTGCAGGTTTTTCTAATGCATAAGTATTAAAGCGAGTGTTCTCTTTTCAGACTTCTGGTCTACTATTATGTGCTGCCCAAGGAGATGAGAAGAAACAGACCCTGAGACCGAGGACTGAAAAACAGGACTTTTTTTTTTTTTTTTT
>NW_012102976.1:1283251-1285129 GCF_000951045.1 Mandrillus leucophaeus | reverse complement strand
AAAAAAAAATAAGTTTTAAGCCTTTTTTTAACCTTAAATCTGTATTTAGCAAAGCAAATAAAAATGTATATAAAATCTTATTTGACAAATTTTAGAAACTGTGAAAATATTTCAAAGTGTGGTATATAAATAATGTACTTTTCTGGGGCTTATAACTTATTGAGAAACCAAATTCTCTGACATAAAATGTACATAATAAATGTCTGAAGTGATTTTTTCTAACAGTTAAGCTTCACCTACCTTGAGCATACAAAGTCAGAACTGCCTGGATGGCTACATATACACCGGAAAACTGGTAAGTTTCAAACATTACCTGTAAATGCGGACAGAAAGAAAAAAAACTAGTATTTAGAAATTTACATAATAAATATATGTTTTCTTCATGGTCACAAAGTGGAATTAATTGCCCAAAATAGAATCAAAATGGACCTGAAATAGTCTTCCATTTTCATCAGCTCCTCTTGTTTCTTATTAAAGTCCTGCTGCTATAGAGCTCCAAGTCTGAAGACAGACTTCTGGATATATACTAAGTCTCCAAGTATTTCATAAGTGCGACAAAGCAAAGATTTCTTAGTGTATTAGTTAATGACTAATTAGTATGAAAGAAAGCTCTCTGTATTGAACAAGACTTTCTTAATTGATGTCCCTTAAGGGAAATATCTTTTTTTTTTCTGAGATGAAACCTCACTCTGTTGCCTAAGCTGGAGTACAGTGGTGCAACTTCGGCTCACTGCAACCTCCACCTCCTGGGTTCAAGCAATTCTCCTGCCTCAGCCTCCCGAGTAGCTGGGAATACAGGCACACACCACCATGCCTGGCTAATTTTTGTATTTTTAGTAGAGACAGTGTTTCACTATGTTGGCCAGGCTGGTCTCGAACTCCTGACCTCATGATCCACCTGCCTCGGCCTCCCAAAGTGTTGGGATTACAGGTGTCAGCCACCACGTCTAGCCAGGGAAATATCTTTTAATTCAGACAAAATACAGAAATTGCTTTACAGAGCTTCACACCCCCTCCCTCAATCTGGGCCAAGAGTGTAGCTCTATCTACTCTGAGCAGCTTAAAAATTAAAAGAAAGAAAGAAAGAAAGAACAACAGTAAAATGGCATGGCAAAGAGTTATTTCCTGATTGCTGGAAAATACAGAAATGGCTTAGCTGCTAAGCCCAGTCCCTACTTGAATCAAGACTGTAATTACATCCTCCTAATGAACTATCCTGGAAGGAGGAGTTGTTTCCTTGGTGCCCTCACTGGTCACACACATGTTCATTCTCTGTAGCCCAGGTTGTCTGGGAATATCCTGCATGATTTTTTTTGGTGATCTAGACTGAGCACTCCTTGACTGGTAGGGTTGCCTATCACTCTGAATATCTAAATATTTAGAAATTTTACAATGAAAATTACATAGAATTTAAATTCTACAACTCTGAAACACATACTCATCAATTAAACAATTAGATAGTCTGAATAGCATTTTATTCCATCATCCTTTATTCCACCTCCACAGGGATGAAAATGGAAGAATGATCATATATATGCACATACCAACTTGAAAGCATGTTAATGAGATTAAGGTAGGACACTATCAGTCATAGACATATTTGTACTCAAACAAATAAGAATATTAAAATGTAAGCCATAAGAAATCATACGGAATCTTTAAAAATGATCTTAGATTTTCAAAACACTTAATACAAAAATTGAGTTTTAATACAGGCTTTAAAAATACTGTCTAACAACATTTTCTTCTAAACCCTTTCAAAAATATCCATCAACATTTAAACATTCATAAACAAAACATTTACATTAAATAGTAACTGGAAAGCTACAGAAGTTATTATATTTCTACCTCATATATACAAAAATAAAAGAACCTTGA
>NW_012102976.1:1277833-1279991 GCF_000951045.1 Mandrillus leucophaeus | reverse complement strand
TTTTTGGTGAGACGGAGTCTCACTCTGTCATCCAGACTGGAGTGCAGAGGCACGATCTTGGCTCACTGCAAGCTCCACCTTCCGGATTCATGTCATTCTCCTGCCTCAGTCTCCTGAGTAGCTGGGACTACAGGCACCCACCACCACCATGCCTGGCTAATTTTTTGTATTTTTAGTAGAGACAGGGTTTCACCATGTTAGTCTCAATCTCCTGACTTTGTGATCCGCCCACCTTGGCCTCCCAAAGTGCTCGGATTACAGGTGTGAGCCACCGCGCCCAGCCTAAAACTACCTCCTTTTTAAGTTGATAACATTTTAAGTTGATATAATTATTGATGCAATAAGCCTCATAAATAAAACTCATATACGGACCTTGAATACTGTACTCTTCTAAAGAAGAGGCTTTCCATTGCAAAAAAAAAAAAAAAAAAGAGGAATCCACACCATCATCAATTCAAAAATACTCCCAGTAACACTGACTAAAGCAAGAATTTACATTTTATTTCCCAAACAGCCCTTCCTACCCACCTCACCTTATTTTCTACCACTTCCATCAGGTCACACACTGGCCTTTCTCCAAACACACTTGACCCATTTCCAGTGCCACACCCTTTTCCCACTGGATTATCCCATTAAGTGCCTAAAAGACTCCTTGGCACATATCTGACAGGCCCAGACATTCTCAATAAGTTACTGTTGAATTTATAAGACCATAAAAAAAAAGAGCTCTCCCGACATGGCCAATATTTTATTTCCAATAACGAGGGAGGCAGCTGCTAATGGAAATATCAACGGAATATAAGTAGTCCCCTCCATTAAACCCACCTCAAAAGTTAGACATGCACTCCCAAAAGTTTACCTTCTCCTTTTTAATCTACTATATATTTGACAGGCATGATTTTATGCTACCTTTTTGAATCTCTGTGTTTTTTATTTAACTCGAGTCAATTCTGAGGACAAATTCCATGCATAAAAAAATAGCTATGCCGGGCACAGTGACTCATGCATGTAATCCCAGCACTTCAGGAGGCTGAGGCGGGCGGATCACGTGAGATCGGGAGTTTGAGACCAGCCTGCCCAATATGGAGAAACCCCGTCTCTACTAAAAATACAAAATTAGCCGGGTGTGGTGACACATGCCTGTAATCCCAACTACTCAGGAGGAGACTGAAGCAGGAAAATCGCTTGAACCCAGGAGGTGGAGGTTGCGGTGAGCCGAGATTGCACTGTTGCACTCCAGCCTGGGTAACAAGAGCAAAAATCTGTCACCAAAAAAAAAAAAAAATTAAAATAGCTTAAAAGAGGGAACATTCTATTTTAAAAAAAAATAAGTTTTAAGCCTTTTTTTAACCTTAAATCTGTATTTAGCAAAGCAAATAAAAATGTATATAAAATCTTATTTGACAAATTTTAGAAACTGTGAAAATATTTCAAAGTGTGGTATATAAATAATGTACTTTTCTGGGGCTTATAACTTATTGAGAAACCAAATTCTCTGACATAAAATGTACATAATAAATGTCTGAAGTGATTTTTTCTAACAGTTAAGCTTCACCTACCTTGAGCATACAAAGTCAGAACTGCCTGGATGGCTACATATACACCGGAAAACTGGTAAGTTTCAAACATTACCTGTAAATGCGGACAGAAAGAAAAAAAACTAGTATTTAGAAATTTACATAATAAATATATGTTTTCTTCATGGTCACAAAGTGGAATTAATTGCCCAAAATAGAATCAAAATGGACCTGAAATAGTCTTCCATTTTCATCAGCTCCTCTTGTTTCTTATTAAAGTCCTGCTGCTATAGAGCTCCAAGTCTGAAGACAGACTTCTGGATATATACTAAGTCTCCAAGTATTTCATAAGTGCGACAAAGCAAAGATTTCTTAGTGTATTAGTTAATGACTAATTAGTATGAAAGAAAGCTCTCTGTATTGAACAAGACTTTCTTAATTGATGTCCCTTAAGGGAAATATCTTTTTTTTTTCTGAGATGAAACCTCACTCTGTTGCCTAAGCTGGAGTACAGTGGTGCAACTTCGGCTCACTGCAACCTCCACCTCCTGGGTTCAAGCAATTCTCCTGCCTCAGCCTCCCGAGTAGCTGGGAATACAGGCACACACCACCATGCCTGGCTAATTTTTGTATTTTTAGTA
>NW_012102976.1:1273548-1276563 GCF_000951045.1 Mandrillus leucophaeus | reverse complement strand
CCTTGGCCTCCCAAAGTGCTGGGAGCCACCTCGCCCAGCCTCATTAGCGTTTTCGATCTCCTTCTGCTGGCTCCTCCTATCTCTCTGGTCCTTGGCCTTTTCACCACTGTCTACCCTCTCTTCTTTGTTGAACCGTATCATTTATATCCGGATGACTCTCAAGTTTGTATCTCCAGCCCAGTCTTTTCTCTTGAACTTGATCTCATATATATAACTACCTGTTTTGACATTTCTGCTTGGATGTCTAATAAGGACCTACAAACTCAACATGTCCACAATTGAATTCTTGCTCATTTCCCTCCAAACCCTGCTCTACTTTTCTCAGTTTTTCTCCAGACCTCAGTTGATGGTAACTTCATTCTCCAGTCAAGCCAAAACCTTTGGAGTCATCTCTGACTCCTTATTCTCTATTACCCATATCAAATGCATTAGAAAATTCTTTGGCCCTACCTTCAAAATAGACCTATAATCTGGTAATTTCTATTTCTTCTACTACTCCTCCTCCAATCCTAACAATCATTATCTTTTGCTTAAATGACTGACAAAGTCTCCAACTGTTCTAACTTCTATCTTTCCCTCCTTGTGGGATACTCACAACACAACAGAGAAATCTAAATCTGAGCATCTCCCTTTCCTGTAACAGCCTCATATTTCACCCAGAGTAAAAGCCCAATTCCTAATTAGAGCCCACAAAGCACCAATATTACTTATCCGACCCCATCTTCTGTGGCTCTCCCCTCAACCACACTGGCTTCCTTGCTTATTCTTTAATATGCCAGGCTTGTTCCTAACTTAAGACCTTTACATTGGCTACTCCCTTTATCTGGAACATCCTTTTCCTATATATCCTGGCTAACTCACTTACCCTGTCTGTTTAAACATCACCTTCTCACAACCTATGTACAATTACAACCTCCCACTCCCCCTTAACCTGATTTATTTTGCCTTTAGCATCTACAGTTGAACCTTGAATAACAAGAAGATTGAACCACACAGGTCCACTTATACACAATTTTTGTCAATAAATCTTTCCTGCCTCCCCTTCCCTCCTCCACCTCTTCTGTCTCTGCCACCCGAGACTGCAAGACCAACCCCTCCTCTTCTTTGTCAGCGTGAAGACAATGAGGATGAAGATCTTTATGATGATCGACATCCATTTAAGGTATAGCAAATATATTTACTCTTCCTTATGATTTTCTTAATAGCATTTCCTCTAACTTACTTTATTATAAGAATATAGTATATAATACATAGTATGTTATCAGTAAGGCTTCTGGTCAACAGTAGGCTATTAGAAGTATTTTTGGGGGCAGTTAAGTTTGCACAAGAGTAGGGAGGGTTGGTGCCCCTAACCCCTGCATTGCTCAAGGGTCAACTGGATTGCTTACCTTCTAATAAGCCATTTAATTAACTCTGTAACTGCTTATTGTATTAGCCTTTTCAATCTCCTTCTGCTGGCTCCTCCATAAAAACTTAATTAAATTAACTCACTAAATTAAAAACTTAAATTTTTTTGGCCTGTTTTTCCCTGTTAGAATATAGACACTCCATGGCAGTAGGATTTTTTGTTTACTGATCTATTCTTCTTTCCTATTTAGAATAACAACTAGCATATAGTAGATACTTAGTAAGATCTGAAGGAAAACAATTATTTTTATTCTCTTTATCCACAGCAACAGTAAAAAAAAAATTTTTTTTGATTTAACATAATATCACAGAAATACACATATGCATATCCTACATAAAAACTCACCTCTACAATCTTCTCTCTGTTTTTGGTTGGGTTCATAGGAGGTTCTGTGAGTAAGATTTTACAATTTCTGGTATCTATATTAAGTTTCTCTGGTCCAAATGTGTAGTCCCACAGGTGTTTCATGTCATCCCAATTTCGTACTATGCCATTTTCCATAGGGTAGTTAACTTCTAACATTGATCGTAATTCACTTGCCTCATCTCCAACCATAAGATCCTAGAAAATTATGTCAAAGCTGTAGATCAAAGTTTTGCATATTTTAAGAAAACTGGGGAATAATTAATTTTAATCTTTCTGGCACTTGCAAAATAAAGCTTTTTATTCCACAAGTTAGAAAATCTTTTCTATCAAGAACAATGTCTTAGAAAGTTTAATCACGGATAATAAATTTTTATGTACAATGTGGTTTAAATCAATAAATTGACCTTACCTTTAACACAAATGTTTCCAAAAGAAGAGCATTAGCACAAATAAACCCCACATTTTCATATTTTGGAGGGTTTTGTATGAGGTTTCATCTGTTTCTTTTGCTCAATTGTTCAAAAAATAAGGCCTGTGATATGTGAAATAGTACATCGGGGGAAAAAAACTTGTAGAAAAATGCTCAATGCATGCAGCACAATTCTTTGCACTAAATATCAAAATGATAAATGTAAATACTATAAAGCATAATGAAAGAAGCAAAAAATAAAATGATTCTTTATTACTCTATAATAATGCATACATACACCAACTAACTTATAAATGGCACAAACTTCTATCTACATATGCCTGAATTAGAATTTAAACTGTTTCTACATATGCCTCACCAAGGTGAATGAAAATCTGTAGAGTTATAAAAAAATTAAGATATAGGCAAACAACCTATCTTTTAAAATCATCTCCTGAGCAACACTTTCAAGTTTAAAGTACAATATTGGAAAACTACACCATCACACATGAAGCATAATACTCACAAGTCTTGTCTCCAATGAGAGCATACTTAAGATGATCCACATTTGAAAGTCACATTTTGTATACATAATAAGGCTAAGGACGTCCTAGCATTTAGATTTATTTTTAGAAAACAGCTAGTCAACATGTTAAATAATATTAATTTCTACATATGTTGATAAATTCAATAAAACACAACTAGTATCAGAAGCAGATACTTGCTACAATACATTAAGTTTTAATTATGGCGAGACAAAAAAAAAGCAGCAGCAAAATTAACACAAGATTATTTTTCTGAGACTGAGTCTCGCTCTATTGCCTAGGCTAGA
>NW_012102976.1:1260752-1272548 GCF_000951045.1 Mandrillus leucophaeus | reverse complement strand
TAATTCTTGTATTTTTAGGGGTTTCACCATGTTTCCCAGGCTGGTCTTCAACTCCTGGGCTCAGGAGATCAGCCCACCTCAGCCTCCCAAAGTGCTAGGATTACAGGCATGACTCACCACGCCCAACCAACTGTTTAGATTCTTCTATGAGGAATATGCAAAACAGAAAATCTGTACTTGTGAATTTTAGTTAATAACATGCACATGTTGAAGTATACTGGTATCTGCAACTTACTTTGAAATCCATTAAAAAACAAGATGCAATGATGAATGAATAGATGAACAGATATGTAAAAAATCAATATGATATATATTAATGTCAGAATCTAGGTGATGGATATACAAGTTTCATTGTAAAATCATTTCACTATTGCTATGTTTTCTTAATACTGCTTAATAAAATGTTAGGAGTGAAATCTATACCTGTAATTATATATACTATTTTTGTTACTAACTTTCCTCTACATCCTTTTTTGTGTTGTACAATATAACACATTAGATAGTTAGGTAATATAATCAGTATTATTTCAATCAATTTGAAATAAGTCTGATCTGATTTCAACAGAAATTTACTTTTTATTTAACGTACGAATAGGGGCTTACATTTACATGACCCAATGCCAACTCTAAATAAATGCCTCATGTATTGACTTCTAGGACCACACATACTATAAAGGATTAACTGAAAGAAATGTTTAGAAATGAATATCCTTGCCTTCCTTAGAACAAAGAGGACATTTAAAACGGAGTATTAACTTATTTAAGAAGTACAAAGTTTGACTATTCAAGCTATCCAATTAAAAAATTTTCATATCTAAAATTTTAAACAAAAAATCCTACTAAGTGTTATATAACTTGCCTTCATCACTCAGAACCAAGTTATAAGTGATCAGATCAGACCTCAGGTATTAACCACCTGCCCCACCACTGAACATCACCTAACTGAAAGAATGAAAAAAATCACAGTTTCAAAGGTATTTATACTTCATGAAAAGTGGGTAGTAGGGATTATATTTGCCAAGAATCATTTTGAACAATGTCACCTCGTATTAGAATACAAGTAAACTGAAGTTCAAAAGCACAATTAAATCCCTAGAAGAAAACTCCACTGAAAACATTTGTTTGTTTGATTGTTCAATTAACTAATAGAGGCAGGGTCTTGCTCTGTCGCCCAGGCTGGAGTGCAGTGGCTCTGTCATCACCCACTGCAGCCTCAAACTTCTGGGCTCAAGTGATACTCCTGCCTTAACCTGCCAAGTAGCTAGGGAGGCACATATTACTATACCTGGTTACTTTTTTAAAAACTTTCTGTAGAGACAGGGTCTTGCCATGTTGCCTAGGCTCGTCTTGAACTTCTGGGCTCAAGGTCTCCTCCCACCTAGTCCTGCCAAAGTGCTGGGATTAGAGGCATGAACCATCTCACTAGGTCAAAAACTTCTGTTAAAATAAGCCTACACCGCTCTCTACAAGCACACCCTTTCCTTTTCTTTTTTTGAGATTGAGTCTCACTCTGTTGCCTAGGCTGGAGTGCAGCGGCGCGATCTCAGCTTACCGCAACCTCTGCCTCCTGTGTTCAAGCGATTCTCCTGCCTCAGCCTCCTGAGTAGCTGGAATTACAGGCACGTGCCACCACACCTGGCTAATTTTTGTATTTTTAGTAGAGAAAAATTGAACTCCTGACCTTGTGATCCACCCGCCTGGGCCTCCCAAAGTGCTGGGATTACAGGCACGAGCCACTGTGCCCAGCAAGCACACCATTTTCTTAATCTCATTAGAATATTAACACAAATATATGATCTTTTATTTAGGATAAATTTCCTCTTTTAAATGGTTTTGTTTATTCAAAAGAAAACTTCACAAAGTTACTATTACTAGTTAAAATATATTGTATTAGAAGTGCCTGATTTTTGTCAGAGATTCTTACAAACAATATTAAAAACAAACCTGAAAAGTGTCTACTACAGAAGCACTTACACTATCACAGAAAAATACAACGAAAGAGTTAAATGTCTGAGATAAGCCCAGCAAGCTTTTAGTTGAAAAGAAAAAGGCACTGCACAATGTTATTTATTTGGGGGGGGAAATCTGTCGTTTATAGAAAAGCTTTACCTTTTTCTTATTTATCCTCAGATAACCTTGTGAAATCTGCTCATCAGTAAGGATGATATGGAAAGAATTCTCTTTTTTCTATCTATGGTTCGTTTACATATTAAAATTTTACTCCGTTTATTAAGTACACATCTGATACCATACTAGATGCAAATATATATACAGGCTATGACAGTCAATGTTCAATTTAACACTGGTCAATAAAGTGAATTTATTCAAATGCAACTTCACTTGAATTTTCTGGATCACACATATCCAAATAAAGTCATTTTATTTCTAATATGCACAACACATTCCATTTTAACTATAACATTCATCTACAAGAAAAACAAGGAAAACAATTCAAAACTATGTTAGTAATTAGTTCTTGTTTGGTCCATTGTACGCAATCAGGAAAGTATAGGACTTAATTAGTTGCTATCAAATTGAAGCAATGAAAAAGGTTAAAAATCAAAGTATTTAAAATAAAAATATGGAATAACCCCCCCTCCCCACTACTAAAGGGACACAAAACAACAACTACTGTCCCATCAAGCAAAAGTGGAAAACAAACAGAGCATGTGTGTAACCTCACTTACCATCTTTTTGTTATTCTACTTCAACGGGTCAAGAAAGGTGAAGAGAGAGAAGGTAGAAGTAAGAGTCAGAAAAGGCCTAAATAAAATCCTCACTGAAATGTTTAAACATACAAGCAATAGAGACAATTAGGTTGAGGTCAGATGCAGTACTACTATATTTAATGGAGTTAATAATTAGGGCCAAATTAACAAGGACAGTTATTCCTGAATGCAAATTAACTCATTAAACGATTTAAATTTCCATTTTTTAGTCTACCACATTTTAGCTAACAAGACACAAAAAGTATAAGTCAAAATACTAAGCACAGGAATTCCAAAAAGTAAGCTTCTTTAATTCATTACTGAATTTAAGAACTTTAATTAAGAAAAATAAATGATAACAGCAAAGGTCTAGCTGAGTAGGCATAGAGTCAGATAGCTCAGGGTTGTTTTTCCAAGCTCTAATGTTCAAGTTAAATTTATTTGACATAGCTATCTTTTGCTGTTTTCTACTGGAAGAACAATTTAACTTGATAGGCTTACAAGATTGCACAGAGTGAACAGAATTGAGCCAATAGAATACAGAATGACAAACCATACAAGCAAATACTGCTAGGGAATTCCTTGGCAAAAATGTTTCATTAGCATATTGACAAATTTGATTTTTATCACTTGGCCTTAAAAACGAAGAACGTGGGCATGAAGAGATGTGTAGTTATTTGTGCCTATGTTGGAAAATAAAAATGGCTATACAAGGTATTTCTTCACACCTCAAAAATTTCATTGTCCCTCAGTATATAGCCATTCTTTAAAAACCTGACACTGAATAAAAAGTATAGCCTTCAACTTCATTAAACATTTATCCTTATCACTATTATTAGCTAATTTCAAGTCAAAGTTCATTTAAGATAGAATTCATTCAGAATGAAAGGAGTTCACAATAAGCAAATAAGGAATCCCACAAATATTCCAAAAGCTCCTTAAAAAGGAAAAACTTATATTGAGTGTCCCATTTTATTTTTTTTGTTAACAGGAGAGGCCAGAATAATTCACTACTTTAACTCTTTAAAAAAAAAAACTAACACAGAACCCAAGTTTCAGCTTGTATTTTTATTCATTTTATAACTCAACTCTCTATTCCAAAAGCAGAAAGCTACATGCAAATCTCTACCATCTATTACCAACTTCCTACATCAAACAAATGTCCCAAAGAGATATACTCTAATGCATATTTCAAATGACTCATAACCTTACACTGAAGGCTTGCTAAAGACTATCCAGATAGGACCAACAATGCTAGCGTGTTCACAAACAATTCACTAAAAAAAACCCTAAATTCTACTGCATTCTGTATAACTTGATCCCTCAGTCAACTGAAGAACTTAAAGCCAATTGGTGACCACTGTCCTCTGACTGTTCTCTTTCTTCTCAAATATTCTAACTCCTACTTGATTTCTGATCCCTTTAATATGGGAGAAAAATCTATCATCTTTTCATGTAGTCTTTCATGTTAAATACAGTGAGTAGGCAGTGAAAACTTTCCTTCCTCTACATGGTAAAATATATAATGCAAGGCCAAATAAAGGCTCGCATGACTTCCTTCTGCACATTATGGAAATAAGTTGTATTAATGAAAAGAGGAATCAATGAGAGTTACACCCTGTGTTTTCCTAAATGGCTACATAAAAAAGTAGAGGGATCAGGCCATAAAAACATGAAAAGAAAAGTCTAAGGTGCCAAAGAGACACTCACATACAATGACAAATATATGGAATTGAAAGACATAAAAATACCAGGCCGATTTCTTTTAAAAATCATATTATGTACATAATAGGACTTAAGTCACTAACACAGTGTTTCACATTAATGTAACACACTTAAGTATTTTACTCCAACAAGTAATGGCATCAAGCCATACATAAACAAAATGAGATGAAATTAACTTCAATTTTTGTGCACCTGTTCAGGTGTTGATATAAATTAAGATGAGAACTTCTGCCCTCCCCTTTGCTTTTTATGGCAACATATTTTAAAACTACTTACAAGAACTGTTAAACTACTTTTATAAGAACACTTCACATGTCTTGATTATCATTTATCAATAAATAAAACATTACCTTGATTTCAATGTTTCCCACTTTGGTGGTTGATCTGATAATAGGTCTTCCAACCAAAGCTGGGAAGATGTGTTCTGGAAAGTTAGAGCCTGCATATCCACACTTCACAAACTGGAATGAAACAGTAAAATAAAAGTGGGTTAGCATCAGGGTATTTACTATATTTTAAGACAGCATTTGAAAAATATCACTTTGCATTTATATAACATTTTAAACTTTTGGTGCTTTCAGTCGACCCAAAGTAGCCACTCAATCTATTGCAACCTCTCCACTTTACTTCTTTCATGGCACTGACTACTTCCAGGGTTCATGTTTATTTACTGCTAAATTAGTGCCTAAGTCCCCTCACTAGAGCAAAAGCCTCATAAGAGCAGGGAGCTAAGCTGAGCGGTTCGTGCTGGAATCCGATACCTATCAGAGATCCTGGCACAGTACTCACTCCAGAAGTATCTGTGGGATGGACAAATTCGCTGAACAAATGCTAAGTTGTTTTTGTTTTTGTTTTGAGGTGGAGTTTCACTCTTGCTGCCCAGGCTGAAGTGCAATGGCATGATCTGGGTTCACTGCAACCTCCGTCTCCTGAGTTCAAGTGATTCTCCTGCCTCAGCCTCCCAAGTAGCTGGGATTACAGGCATACGCCACCAAGCCCAGCTAATTTTGTATTTTCAGTAGAGACGGGGTTTCTCCATGTTGGTCAGGCTGGTCTCAAACTCCCAACCTTGGGTGATCCGCCCGCCTAGGCGTCCCAAAGTGCTGGGATTACAGGCGTTGAGCCACCATGCCCAGTCAAATGCTAAGTATTTTTAAAAAGAGAAATGTGAGACAATGAACAGAACTAAAGCTTCAATTCTGAAGCAGACTTTCATTAATTTTGGGCAAATCGCTTAGACAATGTCATTTTCCAAAATGGGAAAACTAAGTATCATTTAAACTAATATCATGATACTATGAAAATAAACATTTATTAGGCATTTTTGGCTATTTGTTTATTTTTAGACGGAGTTTCACTCTTGTTGTCCAGGCTGGAGTGCAGTGGCGTGATCTCAGCTCACTGCAACCTCAGACTCCCGGGTCCAAGCAATTTTCTGCCTTAGCCTCCCAAGTAGCTGGGATTACAGGCACCCACCACCATGCCAGCTAATTTTTGCGTTTTTAGTAGAGACAGGGTTTCACCATGTTGGCCAGGTTGGTCTCGAACTCCTGACCTCAGGTGATCTGCCCACCTTGGCCTCACAAAGTGCTGAGATTGCAGGAGTTGAGTCACCATGCCTGGCTAGCTATTCACATTTTTATATTTAGATAAATGTATTTAGTAAAATACCAGGTAACATAATTTCATTTTCAGTGTACTGCTCCGAGGAGAACATATCATTGATGGTGATAAAACTTCCATTTTATACATAAGAAACTGATATTCTAGGGGATTTAACTACAGTAAAACTTAAGAGAGAATCAAGCTTTTAATATTTTTTTAATTTAAAAAATATTTAAAATTTAGAATTCGGGTCTCGTATGTTGCCTAGGCTGGAGCGCAGTGGCACAAGTGCAGCTCACTGTGGCCTCTAACTCCTGGGCTCAAGTGATGCTCCCGCCTCAGCCTCCCAAGTAGCTGGGACTACAGGTATATGCCACCAGGCCCAAATAAGTTTTTATTTTTATTATTTTTTTTTGAGACAAGACTCTCACTCTGTCGCTCAGGCTGGAGTGCAGTGGCTCCATCTCAGTTCATTGCAACCTCCACCCCCCAGGTTCAAGTGATTCTCATGCCCCAACCTTTTGAGTAGCTGGGACTACAGGTGTATCCCACCATGCCCAGGTCATTTTTTTTTTTTTTTACCTTAATCCATCAAGATAGCAAAAATCGCACTATTTCACATTACTTCAAGTGTGAAAGCATTAACAGTTATAATAACAAGAACTAAAATAATTGGCTGGGAGTGGTGGCTCACACCTGTAATCCCGGCACTTTAGGAAGCCAAAGGGGGTGGATAACTTGGGCCCAGGAGTTTGAGACCAGCCTGAAACTACACAGCAAAACCCCCTTTCTACAAAAAATACAAAAATTAGCCAGGCATAGTGACACACACATGTAGCCCCAGAAACTCGGGAGGCTGAGGTGGGAGGATCACCTGAGCCCGGGGAGGTCGAGGCTACGTTGATCCATGGATTGTACCACTGCACTCCAGCCTAGGCAACAGAGTGAGACCCTGTTCGGGGGAAAAAAAAAAATGGCTGAGTGTGGGTGCTCACGCCTGTAATCCCAGCACTTTGGGAGTTTGGGAGGCCGAGGCAGGTGGATCCCTTGAGGTCAGGAATTCGAAACCAGCTTGGCCAATATGGTGAAACCCCATCTCTACTAAAACTATAAAATTGGCTGGGCGTGGCGGTGCATACCTATAATCCCAGCTACTCGGGAGGCTGAGGCAGAAGAATCGCTTGAACCCAGGAGGTGGAGGTTGCAGTGAGCCGAGATTATATGAATGCACTCCAGCCTAGGCGACACAGTGAGACTCTGCCTCAAAAACAATAATAAAATAAAATAATTTAAAAAAAAATTATACTGGCTACTCTGGGCACACTGCCTATAGGGTAGCCTTGCTCTGCAAGAAGCAGTAAAGAAAAAATAAAAATTATAATTTTAAAGTTATATTATTTTTTGTAGAGACAGGGGTCTCACTGTTGCTCAGGCTGGTCTTGAACTCCCAGCCTCAAGCAATCCTCCCACCTTTACCTCCAAAAGTGCTGGGATTATAGGCATCAGCCACAGTGCCTGACCCCAATTTTTCAATAATATAAAACTGACAATCTGATTACTTCTGCAAATAATAATAACAATTAGTATTTTTTAAAAATCAAGGCCGGGCGCAGTGCTCACGTCTATAATCCCAGCATCTTGTGATCCCAGCTACTGGGGAGGCTGAGGCAGAAGAACTGCTTGAACCCAGGAGATGGAGGCTGCAGTAAGACAAGATCACGCCACTGCACTCCAGCCTGGGCAACACGGCGAGACTCTGTCTTAAAAAAAAAAAACAACAAAACACTAAACCATGATGTGATACAATACAAAGAAAACATTACTTTCTAAACTATCATTTGGTATCATTGGTATCGTCTTAATCCTTGAAATTCCTCCTCCATGTCAATCATTTTAAGACTTGGTGACTTTGTTCTTTCATTGTGTGCAGTAAGGCTGTGTTTAAGAAATAGATTTTACCATATATAGTTTCCTCTTCACAGCAGTGTGGTTTAAACTAGTTCCCTTACTTCCCACTGAGTCATCAAATGGTTAAGAATATGAACAGTATAATATTCTTTCAAGCAAAAATGAAAAATTCTATCTGCATCTGCTCTAAAAGTACATTTTTTTCTCTTCAAAAAAAAAATAATAATAACCTGGCATTTATAAAGCCCCATTTCGGCTTATTTAATATTTATTTTCCCCTTACTAATTTTATCTCATGGTACTGATGTTATTTATTTAGTACGTTAACTGCACAGTGACAGTTCTGATCTTAGGCCACCAAAAGATTTATTCTACTTACTCCAAAGCATTTTGCAAGATGAAATCAAATTTGATTTTGGTTTGTTTCTGTTTCAAACACTCCTAAATTCAACATATAAAGTAGCAGAAGCCTGATAAAGCAGGCCACAATCAGCTACAAATGTCAATTATATAAATGCGAATGCAGTTATTCTAGCACTATAAGCTTCTCTGTACGACTGGACCTTATTAAGCACTATGCCAGCAACATAGCAAGCACTAGGGAAACCTTCATTTTGTTGGTGATCTAACTCACTGCTGATGTAATCACCCTAGTCTGGTAACAAGACACACAACACCAGGGGCCTGGGCCTAGCTCATGAAGAGGACCTAAACCTAGAGTTTCACAGACCTCCAGACTTTCACCTATCGCCCAAGTGGCTTGATTTCAGAAGGAGGTTTGAATGGTTAAAAACCACATAAACTATTGGATCAAATGAGTTTTCCTCCTCTGGGCAATCCTGCTGAGACACTGGTCAAGCTAGGAGATAGAAAATCGAGCAGGACCAACATCGGGCTCATGATCGTAAGGACACACTTGTTTCCAGGCAAGCTTGTCCAACCCACGGCCCAAGGGCTGCATGAGACCCAACACAATTTCATAAACTTTCTTAAAACATTTTTTTGGCGATTTTTTCAGTTCATCAGCTATTGTTAGTGTATTTTACGTGTGGCCCAAGACAATTCTTCTTTCAATGTGGCCCAGGAAGCCAAAAGACTGGACACTCCTGTCCTAGAATACTTAATTTGGGTCTGCCGGAGGGGTTAAAAAAAACATCAATTTTTCAAAAAGCTTGTAAGTTTATTTTTATTTTTTACTAGCTATGGGGTCTTGTTGTATTAACCCAGGCTGGTCTCAAACTCTTGGCCTCAAGAAATCCTCTCACCTCGGCCTCCCAAAATGCTGGAAATACAGGCATGAGGAACCACACCAGCCAGCCTACAATTTTATTTATTTATTTATTTATTTTCTGAGACGGAGTCTCGCTCTGTCGCCCAGGCTGGAGTGCAGTGGCCGGATCTCAGCTCACTGCAAGCTCCACCTCCCGGGTTTACGTCATTCTCCTGCCTCAACCTCCCGAGTCTCGCCCGGCTAGTTTTTTGTATTTTTTAGTAGAGACGGGGTTTCACCGTGTTAGCCAGGATGGTCTCAATCTCCTGACCTCGTGATCTGCCCATCTCGGCCTCTCAAAGTGCTGGGATTACAGGCTTGAGCCACCGCGCCCGGCCCAGCCTACAATTTTAAAATCTAAGGCATGTAAGGAGCAAATGAAAACACCTTAGGGTAACAACTATTTCCATAAATTTTTCAAAATTACATCTGAATATCCTCTTTAATATTTAATTATAAAGCAATCATTATAACTTCAGGTATCTGAATAAAATCAAGATGACTATTCACGCCTACAAATGGTAAGAAACAGAATACACAATTTAAGTGGTTCCTAGTCCTCTACATACTCAGAACTATTACAGCATTCCTGTTACATGATTCATGTATTTTATCAGCACTGTTTCTTCACTTGAAACCAATCAGGTCCACAGAAAATCTGAATAAAATTTTAAAATAACTAGAAGCATAAGAACAAATAAATTTTTATTTGAATTAACTACACTCACTTTTTTCATTTATATGACAGGAACTGATCATTTGTCTTAAGGAAAAGGATCTTAAAAATATGGATTAGACACCAGACTAACCAATAACATATTACAATCAGCTTTCTTTTTGTGTGTGTGACAGAGTCTCACTCTGTTGCCCAGGCTGGAGTGCAGTGGCACGATCTTGGCTCACTGCAACCTCCGCCTCCCAGGTTCAAGCAATTCTGCCTCAGCCTCTCAAGTAGCTGGGATTACAGGCAACAGCCACCATGCCCAGCTAATTTTTGTATTTTTAGTAGACACAGGGTTTCACCATGATAGCCAGGCTGGTCTCAAACTCCTGACCTCAAGTGATAATCCTGCCTCGGCCTCCCAAAGTGCTGGGATTACAGGAATGAGCTACCATGCCCAGCCTAAAATCAGCTTTCCAATGTTAGCTAACTAATGGAATAGTAACATAACATTAGCTTCTGACAGCAGGGTGCAGTGGCTCAAGCCTGTAATCCTGGCACTTTAGGAGGCTGAGGTGGGCAGATCTCTTAAGCCCAGGAGTTTAAGACTAGCCTGGGTAACATAGAGAGAACCAGTCTCTACAAAATAAAAAATTAGCTGGGTGTGGTGGCACAAGCCTGTAGTCCCAGCTACTCGGGAGGCTGAAGCAGAATCACTGGAGCCCAGGAGGCAGAGGTTGCAGAGAGCCGAGATCACGCCACTGCTCTCCAGCCTGGGCAATAGAGCAAGACCCTGTGTCAAAAAAAAAAAACTCAGCTTACAGTTAACATTCACATTCTAATATTTAAAAACTCATATATACAACAAATACAGGGCTCATTGCCTCAAACCCCTAAAAGAGGAAGAATTCATTAAAATATAACTGGCTTGACTTTCTAAAAAGAGTATCTGACACAATTACAAAACAAAAAATTTTAAATTCAATTTTTAAAGTTTTGAATTTATTTAGGGGCCAGTTTGAGACTATAGTGGAAACCAGGCTAATAATTTTTTAAAAAGCACCTTTAACTGAATTTTAACTGCACATGTAACATGTGTTTATAGTTAATTTAAATATAGTTTAATAATACATGCTTTGTTCAAATAAAGAACATTTTTCCAATAATTCAGAAAGATCATGAAGTCCTCCCCATCTTCCCTCACTCCCTTATCCTTTGTCTCACAGGTAACCATTATGAACATTTCTTATGTAGCCCTCCAAAAACTTTATATGCAGATACAGGTTTGTGGACATACATCTTTAATAAGGAACATACACTTAAACTGAATCATTTTAAAACCTTTTTCAACTTAATAAATCTTAGACATGTTTCCATAGCAATGGATCTGCCTTTTTAAAAGTATTACATTCTTAAAAACCGCCCCATTAATATGTTTTGTTTGTTTGTTTGTTTGTTTTTGAGAGGAGTCTTGCTCTGTCGCCCAGGCTGAAGTGGCACCATCTTGGCTCACTGCAACCTCCCCCTAACGGGTTCAAGTGATTCTCCTGCCTCAGCCTCCCGAGTAGCTGAGATTACTGGGATTACAGGCACCCACCAACATGCCTGGCTAATTTTTGCATTTTTAGTAGACACGGGGTTTCACCATGTTGGCCAGGCTGGTCTCCAACTCCTGACCTCAGGTGATCCGCCCGCCTCGACCTCCCAAAGTGCTGGGATTAAAGGCATGAGCCACCGCATCTGGCCTCATTGTATGTTAACACTCTTTTTACTCTAGTCCATTTCTAACACAGTTCAGATGAAGCTAACATAATTATTGCTTGTAAAATTCTGTAACAAATCTAATCATAGGCAGTATTATGGCAGTAAATACCAGCTCTTTTCCCCCTCAACAATTCAGATTCCAAAGTGTTTTGTTC
>NW_012102976.1:1255231-1260042 GCF_000951045.1 Mandrillus leucophaeus | reverse complement strand
TTTTTTTTTTTTTTAATTGAGACGGAGTTTCACTCTTATCGCCCAGGCTGGAGTGCAGTGCCACTTTCTGGCTTCAAGCGATTCTCCTGCCTCAGCCTCTCAAGTAGCTGGGATTACAAGCATGCGCCACCACGCCCAGCTAGTTTTTGTATTTTTAGTAGACCGGGGTTTCACCACGTTGACCAGGCTGGTCTCGAACTCCTAACATCAGGTGATCCGCCCGCCTGGGCCTCCCAAAGTGCTGGGATTACAGAAACAATTTTCAAATAGTTTATAAATCAGTGCCTTAGTCAGATTTTACAATTTTTGAATCTTAACGGTTAACATTACCTGTATTCTGAAACGAAAGGTGAAAAAGGGCCTGGGGGTAGGATAACCAACACTAATTAACTTCCCCTAAGGCCAGTGCAATTAACAGTCTTGTGGGGTCCTAGGTCACCCAAAACCACCCAATGGAACAGGCTGGTCTCGGCGGGCCTGCACCTGGGCCAAATCACCAGTATGCAGAACAAAAAGTGAACGATGCGCTGCCAATCTGGACCCCTTCCCTCGAAAAAAACTAAAAGCCCAACAAACACAGCGAAGGGCTGAGGTCCACACTCCATGACAGCACTTCCCTTTTTTTTTTTCTTTAAAGTAAACCTGCTTCCTGCTTCTCGTTCGGTATATCTTCAACTATACAGGAAGAGGAAGGCCTCTAGGTCTTTCTCCGTTTTACACACCGGCGGCCCTGGGGAAAAGAGCCCTTCTCGGAACACGCAAACCGAGCCTTTTACCCCTCCGTCCGCTATAGCCCAATTGCCCCCGCTTGAGCGCGAAGCCGGTCCCCGCCGGGCGGCCAGTAGGCTCTGCGTCCAGTGCCGGTCTCGCCAGCCGCCCCAACCCGGAAGGCTGCGGGGGTGGCAGGCTAAATGGGCGGCAGGCTCAGGGGAGACCAGGGTAAGACCGGCTCGCTCCCACGCCCGCGGAGGTGGGAGGCACCGCCCCGCACCCCTTCGCCCAGAGAGCCGGGAGGTGCAGCCCAGGAGGCCGAGGGCCCGCGCGCCCGCTGCTCGTCCCCGCCCGCGTCTGTGGCCGCCAAGGCCTCCTCGCCCGGCGCTTACCCCGGTGCCGTTGTCGCACACCACCACCTTCCTGCCCTGGCTGTCCATCGTTCGCCCAGGGGAGAGCCGCTGCCGCCGCACAACCTACAGCCGCCGCCGCCCGGCCGTTTTCTCTTCTTCCTCCTTCGTCTTCCCAGCCCCTCCTTCGGCCCAACTTTTCTCCCCCGACCGGAAGTCGCCGCCCGGCTCCGCCCGTCATTTAGCTGAATGTCTGCACGAAAAGGGTGGGACGGGCGGGCAGCGCGACTGGCAGCGGTGAGCTCCAATTAAAGATGGAGGAGCGTCGAGGTCCCTCCCGCAGCTCCGCTTCCGGCTCGCCTGTCCTGGTAGCTACCCAGCCGGGTTCTTTGCTGCTTCTAGTTCCCGGCGCTTTGCCGGGCGTTAATGGCGGCAAACGTCGCAGGTGCTGCGGCTTTCTCCCTAAAGTGTCACAGGAGCTAAGGGCGCCGCTTAACGAAGTGCAGAAGACGCAGGCAGGTGAAGGACACCGATTCTGCTGCGGCAGTGGAATGTGGCGGAGAAACCGGCGGGTAGGGCGGGGAGCAAGCCTGGTGGCCCTAGCGGACCCCACCATTCCACAGGGCTTGGTGTGTCATTGCTTCTGGGCCTTTTCCGCGGACAGAACTGGGATGGATACACACATGCTTATTTGAAATCATGCGTTTGTTCCATACTCCAATGTCAGCCCACCCCTTCTTTGCCCAAGTTGCTCTGTGGTCAAGTGAACGAGAGCAGGTGCCTGCATTTCCAGCCTCGTGGCCCACCGCCTCCTTCTTCCAGTAGTCCCATGTTGCTTCACACCTCTTCAGTACATGTACTTCTGTGAACCCAGAGCCTTGGCTTTGAAATCAGACAACCCCAGTTTCAAACGTGGCGCTGCCAATCACGAGTTTTGTGATTTTGGCATACCCCTGTCTGCATGGTGATAATAAGTTCTATCTCCATAGGTGTGGTGAGGATAAAATTCTATGCATAGAGGAAATGTACATTCAGTGGTAGCTATTTCTAATTCTGTTCTTCTGAACGTATGATTCTATCTACGATGCCTCATTTTTTTTTCCTTTTTAATCAATTGGCAAACTTGTGCTCTGAGACCCAGCTTGTCACATCTCTGATGACGGCTGATATCCTCAGGATGTTCCTTACTTCCTTTCTCGCTATTACTTTACTATGAATATATGAATAACGTGTTTATTACATGCAACAAATATTTATTAGATGAATGACATTAAAATTCACCTTTAAAATGCCATCCTTTATGAGAGGTGAGAACTAGAACTTTTCCTTCGACATGGCTGTACATGTTCAACAACTAGAATGAAACAGGGATCATGAACCCTCAATCCAGTATTCTTTTTATAATATAGCTGCCTGCCAGTTTTCACTGTTCTTTTATTAGACCAGTGATTTTCAAACTTTTTTAAAGGCATAGAGTGCTTTATTCAAATTTAATCTTATGTGGAACCCTCAACACATAAATATTAAAATAAAAATAAAGCTGCCATTGTTGTAGTTGGAAGTTTGAGAGGTTAAACTAGGTCTCAGAGGAACATTTCTTCCCTTTGCCTACTTTAACAGTCAGAGAAGTACCTCAGCCAGCAGAAAAATTTATCTGTTTATAAATTCCTTGAGTATAGAGTCCATATCTTATTTTTTTGGCCTCCAATGCTAGTGCTGTGCAATTTTCTTGAAAGTACATTTTATTGGTCTCAGCAAATTGAACTCAAGCATTTCTGTGTTCTTTTACTTTTCCCCTTTGTGGAATTAAATGGATTGCTAATTTGTATTTTTAAAGAAAGAACATGAGGCCAGGCGCGGTGGCTCACACCTGTAATCCCAGCACTTAGGGAGGCCAAGGAGGACAGATCACCTGAGATCAAGAGTTCGAGACAAGGCCGGGCGCGGTGGCTCACGCCTGTAATCCCAGCACTTTGGGAGGCCGAGGCGGGCGGATCACAAGGTCAGGAGATCGAGACCACGGTGAAACCCCGTCTCTACTAAAAAAAAAATACAAAAAAATTAGCCGGGCGCGGTTGTGGGCGCCTGTAGTCCCAGCTACTCGGGAGGCTGAGGCAGGAGAATGGCGTGAACCCGGGAGGCGGAGATGGCAGTGAGCTGAGATCCGGCCACTGCACTCCAGCCTGGGTGACAGAGCGAGACTCCGTCTCAAAAAAAAAAAAAAAAGCCATGAACTAGGAGAAAATATTTGCAAATCATATGTTCAACAAAAGATTTGTATCCAGAGCAAAGAACACAGAAGACAAATTACCTAATAGTGGGCAAAAGATTTGAATAGATATTTTACCAAAGAAGATTTATGAATGGCAAGTAAGCACATAAAAAGATATTCAACATCATTAATCATTAGAGAAATGCAAATTGAAAGCATAATAAGATACCACTTAATACCCACTAGAATGGCTATAATCAGAAAAATAGAAAACAAGTTTCGGCAGGGCTAGGTGGCTCATGCTTGTAATCCCAACACTTTGGTAAGCCAAGGAGAATGGATCACCTGAGGTCAAGAGTTCGAGACCAGCCTGACCAACATGGTGAAACCCTGTCTCTACTAAAAATACAAAAATTAGCTGGGCGTGGTGGCAGGTGCCTGTAATCCCTGCTACTCGGGAGACTCCAGCAGGAGAATCACTTAAACTTGGGAGGCAGAGATTGCAGTGAGCCGAGATCGAGCCACTGCCCTCCAGCATGGGTGACAGAGCGAGACTCCATCTCAAAAACAAACAAAACAAAAAAACAAAAAAGTAGAAAACAAGTTTGGCAAGAACATGGAGAAACAAACACTCCTATATTCCTGGTGAGAATGTAAAATGGTACAGGCACTTTGGAAAGCAGTTTGACAGTGTTTTAAAAAATTAAGCATAAATTACCATATAACCCAACGATTTCACTCCTAGGTATATACCTGAAAGACATGAAAACATGTCCATGGACTCGTACCTAAATGTCCATTACAGGATTACTCATAAGAGGCAAAAGTGGAAACTATACAAATGTCTATCAGTTTGTGAATGAGTAAACAATATGTAGTATAGCCACACAATAGAATATTGGTGATAAAAATAAACCAATACATGCTGTAACATGGATGAAAGTAAAAAAAAAAAGGCCAGGCGCGGTGGCTCATGCCTGTAATCCCAGCACTTTGGGAGGCCGAGGAGGGCAGATCGTGAGGTCAGGAGATCGAGACCATCCTGGCTAATACGGTGAAACCCCATCTCTATTAAAAATACAAAAAATTAGCCGGGTGTGGTGGTGGGCACCTGTAGTCCCAGCTACTCGGGAGGCTGAGGCAGGAGAATGGCGTGAACCTGGGAGGCAGAGCTTGCAGTGAACCGAGATCATGCCACTGTACTCCAGCCTGGGTGACAGAACAAGACTCCATCTCAAAGAAAAAAATTAAAAAATACTATAGCAGATAAAAAGACCATATACTGTGTGATTTCATAGGAAAATCACAAATACAGAAAAAGCAAGGTTATAGATACAGAAAGCAGATTAGTGATTGCTGGGGCTGAAACTGGAAGCCAGGTTTGGCTGCAAATGGTCATGGGACAACTTTATGGATTGATGGAATACTTAAATTAGATTTTGGTAATGATTACACAACCATAAAAATTTACTAAAAATCATCAAACTGCACACTTGTAATAGGTAAATTTTGAGATGTGTAAATTTCATGTTGTAACT
>NW_012102976.1:1253569-1254415 GCF_000951045.1 Mandrillus leucophaeus | reverse complement strand
AGCCATTAATAATTGTTGCCTTATTGGACCAGGTCTCGCTATGTTAACCAGGCTGGTCTCCAACTCTGGTCTCAAGTGATCCTCCCATCTCACTGGGATCCTCCCTCCCAATCCCAACGTGTTAGGATTACAGGTGTAAGCCACTGCGCCTGGCCAGGAAGGACTTTTTTGGAGGGATTCTATCATCTCGCTTGGACTTGGGATTACAGGTGTGAGCCACCGTGCCCAGCCTAAGAACAATACAATTATTCTTTTCTAGCTATTTTGAAATACACAATAAAATATTGTCAATTATAACTTCCCTATTGTATTTTCAACTAGAACTTCTATCTAGCTGTATTTTAACAATTAACCAGTTTATCTTTGTCTTTGCCCTCCCCAGTTTCCCTTCCCGGCCTCTTCTAATGACCATTCTATTCTCTCTCTCCATGAGATCTACTATTTTACCTCCCACATATGAGTGAGAATATGTAATATTTGTCTTTCTATCCCTGGATCATTTCACTTAGCATAATGTCCTCCAGTTCCATCTATGCTGTTGCACATGACAGGATCTCATTCTTTTATGGCTAAATAGTACTTGATTGTGTATGTGTACTGCATTTTCTTTATCCATTCATCCATTGATGGACACTTAAGTTGATTCCCTTTCTTGGCTATTGTGAATAGTGCTGCAGTAAACATGGGAGTGCAGATATCTCGCCAATATACTGATTCCTTTCTAGGGATGTATACCTAGCAGTGGAGATTGCTGGATCATATGGTAGTTCTACAGATAAAGATACTTTTAAAACAATTTCAGTACCTGCCAGGTGCGATGGCTCACCCCTGTAATCCCAGCACTTT
>NW_012102976.1:1242918-1252519 GCF_000951045.1 Mandrillus leucophaeus | reverse complement strand
GCTGGGATTATAGGCATGAGCCACTGCTCCCGGCTGATATGTCTATTTTAGTTTACAAAATGGTGCAACCACTTTGGAAAGCAGTCTGGCAGTTCCCCAGAAGGTTTAACATAGAGTTACCATATGACTCAGTAATTTTACTCCTAGGTATACACCCAAGAGAAATGAAAAAAGTTTTTTTTTTTTTTCAATCATATTCTAAACAAGGTTCACAAATTGCATTTGCTTGATATTTCTGTTTTAGTTTATAACACTTTCTTCTCTCTCTGTCTGTCTCTTCTTGAGACAGGGTCTCCCTCTGTTGCTTGGGCTGGAGTGCAGTGGCATGATCATAACTCACGTAACCTTGAACTAGACTCAAGCAATTCTCCCACCTCAGCCTCCTAAAGAGCTGGGACTACAGGCATATACCACCATACCCAGCTAATTTTTAAAAATTATTTTGGAGAGATGGGGTCTTGCTGTGTTGCCCAGGCTGGTCTTAACTCCTGGCTTCAAGTGATCTCCCCTCTCAGCCTCCCAAAATGTTGGGATTACAAGCATGAGCCACCACACCTAGCCTCTCTCTTTTTGTATGCCATTTTTTTTTTTGGCTGAAGGCTGGGTCATTTGGCCTGTAGGATTTCTCACATTCTGGATTTGACTGACTATATCCATACTGTATTGTTCTTGTTCCTCTAGCCTCCATATTTTTATAAACTAGTAGTTAGATCTAGAAGCTCGATTAGGTTTAGGTTCAATTATTTTGGCAAGATTATTCATAGGCAGCAGCATGTACTTCTCATTGCATCACATTTGGAGGACTGTAATGTCTGGATGTCCCACATTTAGTGATGTTAAAATTATTCACTGGGTTCTGGTGTTATCACATGATCTATCACAGAATTCCCACTGAACCTGTCACTTAATAGTTTTAGCAGCCATTAATAATTGTTGCCTTATTGGACCAGGTAACATGATTAGGTGCAGTTTGCCTAACTCATAACTTTTTATTTCCAAAAACTTATAGGTTTTGACCTTATTAGCCATTCCAGTTGCTTTCAAATAGAAGAATTATAGTTTTGAAGCTTGTTTGGTTCATAATTTTTTAAAATAAAAAAGAACTCCTAGGCGCTTCATGTGTACAATATAAACTATAATTTTAGTAGACATTTTAGTTGTGATATTCCTTATTTGTTTTCTTTTTTTGAGACGGAGTCTCGTCCTGTCACCTAGGCTGGAGTGCAGTGGCATGATCTCGGCTCACGGCAATCTCCACTTCCTGGGTTCAAGCGATTCTCCTGCCTCAGCTCCTGAGTAGCTGGGATTACAGGCATGCACTACCATGCTCAGCTAATTTTTTGTGTTTTTAGTAGAGACGGGTTTCACCGTGTTAGCCAGGCTGGTCTCCATCTCCTGACCTCGTGATCCACCCGCTTCGGCCTCCCAAAGTGCTGGGATTACAGGCATGTGAGATTGAGTCTCGCTCTCTTGGCCAGACTGGAGTGCAGCAGCATGATCTCAGCTGACTGCAACCTCCACCTCCTGGGCTCCAGTGGTTTTCCTGCCTCAGCCTCCCAAGTAGCTGAGACTACAGATGTGTGCCACCACATACAGCTAATTTTTGTATTTTTAGTAGAAATGGGGTTTCACCATGTTGGTCAGGCTGGTCTCAAACTCTTGGCCTCAAGGGATCCTCCTGCCTCAGCTTCCCAAAGTGCTAGGATTATAGGTGTCAGCCACTGCGCCTGGCCCCTCATTCTTTTATCTCTCCCTCACCTCACATCATCTACAGACACTAACTCAAAATGGATCAAAGACCAAAATATAAGAGGTAAAATCATAAACTTAGGAGGGATAGGTATAAATGTTTATGACTTCAGATTAGGCGATAGATTTTTAGATATAACACCAAAGGTACAACAGCAAAATAAAAAATAGATAAATTGGACTTCATCAAAATTTAAAATGTGTGCACTACAAAAGACTCCATCAAGACAGTGAAAAGACAACTCACAGAAAAGTAGAAAATATTAGCAAGTCATATCCTATAAGGGATGTGTATGTAGAATATACAAAGAACTTTTACAACTCAGTGAAAAAAACAGCCAAAAAACAAAACAAAATAGCCAGGCACAGTGGCTGGCATCTGTAATCCCAGCTACTCGGGAGGCTAAGTTGGGAGCATCACTTGTTCCCAGGAGTTTGAGGCTGCAGTGAGCCATGCTGTACTCCAGCACACTACTGCTGTACTCCAGCCTGGGTGACAGAGTGAGATCCCAACTCTAAAAATAAAAAAACAAAGAAACAACCAAAATTTTAAAATGGGCCAAACAATTTGAGCAGACATTTGGCCAAAGAAGATATAAAAATGGCCGATAAGTACATGAATCATTAGCCATCAGGTAAATGCAAATCAAAATAGCAAGATTACATTTCATACCCACTAGGTTGGCTATCATCAAAAGAACAGTAAATGTTAATGAGGGTGTGGAGAAACTGGAACCCTCATGCGTGGCTGGTGGGAATGCAAAATGATGCAGCCACTTTGGAAAGCAGTCTGGCAGTTCCCCAAAAGGTTTAGCATAGATTTACCATACGACTCAATAATTTTACTACTAGGTATATACCCAAGGGAAATGAAAACGTGTCCATATGAAAACTTGTACACAAAGGTTCATAGCAACATTCATCATAATACCCAAAAAGTGGAAACAACCCAAATGTCCATTACCTGGTGAGGGGATAAAGTGTGGGACTCATATAGCCATATAATAGACTATCTTTAGCCATAAAAGGGAATGAAGCACCGATACGTGCCACGACATGGATGAACCTCAAAAACATGTGCTGAGGGAAAGAAGCTGTCACAAGAGGCCACATATTGTATGATTCCATTTATATTAAGTTTCCAGAATAGGCAAATCTATAGAGACAGAAAGTAGACTAGTGGTTGCTTGAACTGGGTGGGAGGTGGGGGAGCAGGTGGCAGAGAAATAAGGAGTGACTGCTAATGGGTATGAAATTTCATTTTACAATAATGAAAATGTTCTAAAATTGATTGTAGTGATGGTTGCACAACTTTACCATTGAATTATACACTTCAAATGAGTGAATTATATGGTATGTTAATTCTATCTCAATAAAACTATTAATATTATTTTAGGAAAAGAAGTTTGGGGATGAAAATTAAAGCAGTTCACTCAGGGATACGCTGCTCTACTGTTAGGACTAGAATTCGGTTCACTGATTTTGTCAGTACTTTTTCCAATCCAAAAGTTATACCAAATACTCTGATTCTGTGGCTGAACGAACTCCAAGTCCTGAATGCTGAGTCTTGCTTCACCAAATAAAGCTGAGATTTTTAGAGAGAAAAAAAATTCTGTTTAAGCCAGTTGAAGTGATGATCCAACTCAACACAGTAAGGCTGAAAGACTGACAAGGACAGTCACAGAGGCCTTTTTAGTGTTGGCACAGTATAGAGGCTAAGAGCTAAGAATCCAGTATCATATCGTAAACTTGAATTTAAAACCTGGACCCCCTACTTCTTAGCTATCTCCTTGAGAAAATTGTTTAATCTCTTATATGGATTGTCTCATTTGATACTCCCATTGGTCCTAAAATGCAGATGTTACTATTCCCCTCTGTTTTTTTTGTTTGTTTGTTTGTTTTTGTTTTTTTTATTTTTTTTTAAAACAAATGAGAAAACTAAAGCTCAGCAAATTTAAGTAACTGGTCAAGTTCATACTTCCATAAACAGTAAAACTGCTCTTCATAGCTTTGTCTGCCTACCTCCAAAACTATGCATCCTAATCAATTATAAACCATAATCATCCCGGTTTATCAATTTAGAATGGAAGATATTCCATTTATTTATTTATTTATTCATTTGTTTATTTCAGACAGGGTCTGGCTCTGTCACCCAGGCTGGAGTGCAGTGGTACAATCGCGGCTCACTGCAACCTCTGCCTCCTAGGCTCAGACAATCCTTCCACTTCAGCCTCCCCAGTAGCTGGGACTACAGGCAGGCACCACCAGGTCCAGCTAATTTTTGGTTGTATTTTTGTTTTTTTTGTTTTTTGGTAGATACGGGGTTTCACCATGTTGGCCAGGCTGGTCTTGAACTCCTAAGCTCAAGCAATCCTCCGTCCTTGGCCTCCCAAAGTGCTGGGATTACAGATGTGAGCCACCACGCCTGGCCCATACCTTTTATTAACCAACAGATGTGAGCCATCTCTTCAGAAGCCTTATTTTCTGGTTTTAAAACACTTGAAGGGTTGAATTTGTAATCAGAAAAGCGATAGGCAAGTGTGGTATCTGCACAGAGAGGCTGGAACTATTCCATGCAGAGAGCTTAGAGAATCTCCCTTTCTTCCTAACACCAGTAGGATTCTGACCTAACCAGGTGTTATTAGTCAACAAATATGTACAGAACACCCACGGTATGCCAGGCTCCATTCTAGGACCTTGGCATGGGTTTTGCCTTTATGAAGCTTACATTCTTGTTGGGAGAGACATATTGAACAAGTAAACTTAAAAAATGTGATAAATTCAGATAATGAGAAGTGCTATAAGGAAAAATAATTAAAAGTGACTTAGAGTGGGGAACACCGCTCTTAGGAGGTAGCACACAACCTGAACCTTTTCTCATTGCTAGATTCAGCTGTGAGCGACAGAAGACCCTGGTAACAGTGGCTTAGAACATGGATGTTTATTTCTCTGCCACCTGAATGAAGTTGGTAGGTAAATATTCTAGGGCTGAATGACACTCCACAGTAACAGGGATCTGGCCTCCTGTCCTTGTGGCTTTGCCATCTTCATCATACAGCTTCTGCTTCATAATATGTAATGGTCGTTTGTGCTACAGTTATCATTTTTACATCTCAGCCAGTAAGAAAGAGGAAGGGATGGGGGTTGGGACGTGGAAATGATGAAGTACAAGCTTCTTCCTTTTAAGGACTCTTTGTGGAAGCTCCATGTCTTACAGTGTTTCTAGTTCCATCTCGCTGGCTAGAACTTTGCTAGTCCTATCTACCTGTCAGAGAGGCTGGAAAATGTAGTCTTTGTTCTGGATAGCCATGTGCCAAGCTAATAATTATGAGTTTTATTTCCAAGAAAGGGGAAGATGGATATTGGGGCACAACTAGTGATCTTTGCTTTGAAGAAAAGAAAGACAGAGAGAAAGAAGAAAAAATTAGTGTGTTCATTCAAGGAATAGAAGGCTCATGAGGCTAGAGTATACTAAGTAAAGGGAAGAGTGATAGATGGAGGACTTTGTAAACCACAGTAAGATTAGCTTCTAGTTCAGTAAGAGTGGCATACCTTTGCAAGTTTTGTTTTAAAACTAGACTTTGAGAAATAATGAAATCTGGTCAAGCATGACACATTTTCTCCACTCTTTCCTTGATTCCAACAAAATGACAGCTAAGGTTTTGGGTTTTTTGAAAAAACAAAGCCCACAAGAAGACAAAAAGACATGGAAAAGAGAGAAAAGAAGATCAGCAAATATAAACCAGAGAGCAGATGAAGGAATGATAATTAACTAAGAAAACTTTAGAAAGCTGAAAACTTAATGCCTGAGGTGGAAATGGAGGGAAAAAAGCAAGCCTGCTCGTGAGGCAGAATTCCGAAAAGGACCTGGTTGAAAATATGTCCAACTCAGTTGCACGCTTAAATAACCTCCTTCAGCCCTTGCAGCCAATGACCCACTCCTTTGTAATGGAGTAGAGCAGTTTTACTCTCAGATTAGTTGAAGAAAAAGGCAGTCTGTTCTCAGGGACAAGCATATCTGAGGATGAGAGCCTTATTAAAAACAGGGAGGTAATGAGAAGTCTGTATCCAAAGAGTGAGAAACCCAGTCTCCTTCCCAACAAGCCAGCAGTCAATTTGCCACTTCCACCCTACCTCATTCGTCTTTTCTGTTTTGGTGAAAAAGAAAAAAAAAAAAAAAGCTATTCAGAGGCAACATTAACAGATATTTACAGCTGGTGGTCCCCTAACAAAAGCAGTCAAACCCCTGCTGACAGTGAAACCCACTAGTCAGCAAGACTCAGCATTCAACACACAGCTTCCAATCAGTGGGGCTTTTTGGGTTTTGTTTTATTTTTAGTGTTTTATTTATTTATTTATTTATTTTCTTTCTTTCTTTCCTTCTTTAGAGACAGTCTTGATTTGTCAGCCAGGCTGGAGTGCAGTGGCTCAATCAGAGCTCACTGCAGTTTTGAATTCCTGGCCTCAAGTAATCCTTCCATCTCGGTCTCCCAATGTGCTGGGATTACAGGCATGACAGCCTAGACTCATCAGACCAATATCAGAATATTATTTCTAGAAAGAAAGAGCAGAAAGCAGAGATAAAAAATTATTTGAGAAAAATAAAACATTATTTTCAAGAGCCTAGAAACAATTTTCTAGATATGCTCTCTTCCTCAGGTAGTTACTGAAGGGAAGTGGGGGAGTTACTCAAGAAATATGAAATCAGAGGAACTAGGAGGCCAGGGATCCAATACAGGAGGGAGACAAGAATTCCATGAATGCTGATGGAACAAAAATCCCAAGGAAGGAAATCAACCTCTCTCTCTCTCTCATTCACTCTGACTCACACAAACAATAGATTTTCTGATGTATTTTAAAACTTTGAGAAATACATACTTGTAGTTTGGTGATGAATTAGTGGTAGCAAGAACAAAGAAAAACTAAGGGCCGCCGGGCACGGTGGCTCACGCCTATAATCTCAGCACTTTGGGAGGCTGAGGCGGGCGGATCACCTGACGTCAGGAGTTCAAGACCAGCCTGGCAAACATGGTAAAACCCTGTTTCTACTAAAAAAGAAAATACAAAAAATTACCTGAGCGTGGTGGTATGTGCCTATAATCCCAGCTACTCAGGAGGCTGAGGCAGGAGAATCTCTTGAACCCAGGAGGCAGAGGTTGCAGTGAGTGGAGATCGCACCACTGCACTCAAGCTCAGGCAACAAGAGTGAAACTCCATCTCAAAAAAAAGAAAAAGAAAAGAAAAAAAATAAAAACTAAAGAAAAAATGAGGTAATAATTAAGTCTAGGAAAAAATTTAAAAACTGTAGGCTGCGTGTAGTGGCTCACACCTATAATTCTAGCACATTGGGAGGCTGAAGCAGGCAGATCAGTGGAGGTCAGGAGTTCCAGACCAGCCAAGATGGTGAAACCCTGTCTCTACTAAAAATGCAAAAATTAGCCAGGCGTGGTGGCGCACACCTGTAATCCCAGCTACTCAGGAGGCTGAGGCAGGAGAATCGCTTGAACCTGGGAAGCAGAGGTTGCAGTGAGCCAGGATCCCACCACTGCACTCCAGTCTGGGTGACAGAGTGAGATGCCATGTCATAAATAAATAAATAAATAAAATTGTAATATCAAGGAAATGTCATCTTATGGACTGTATGACTCAGAATGAATGTAAATATCAAATACTGGTCTAATCAAATATGATATATTGGTGTTAGGATGATAAGGGGAAAAGAAATATGTGTTAGGGAGGTGTCTTAAGAGAATTTAATGATCTTCCACAGTAGATGGTTAATAGGTGATGTCTATACTGAAAAAGATCAAGAAATAGTCAAATAAGCATGTTTAGAAATAGAGGGTTAAATATCAGAAGAAACAACTAAAAGAGTTAAAGTTGTTGCCTTATGTGAGCAGAAATTAGGAGTAGAGAGAATAAGAAATTAGGAGTAAAAAGAATAAGGCAGGGGTCTGATGCTCATCTTCATAAATCTTGTTAAACCATTTAACTTTCTAACGTGTGCGCGTGTGTGTGTATGTGCATGCACGCGTGTATGCATACGTATTTGTAGGTAAGTAGGTAGGTTGTGGATGGAATACTCCGTACTAAATAAACAATGGCAGATTTTTTGCTTTTTGTTTCTCCTTTTGTCAAGGCTCCATTACCTTACACACTATCAATTGCAAGATGATAGTGTATCCTGTTCAGTTAAATGTTAAGCCTAGAGCTCCCTTGGGCTTCTGGATAAAATATGGAAGACACTCTACTATAAATTCATCAACAGCACTTTTACAAACTTTTGCAACATTTTAATACATGTTCTTACCAAAACTCAGCCACTTACTGTTGATTCTTTTAGGCTTTTGTTTCCAAGTTTAATTTTTTTGTCCTTGAGGCCTGCTGACCCAGTGTGCTGTCCAACAAGTGAACAATGATGCTCCTGTTGTTTAAGTTTTATTGTAAGTTGTATAACAGGTCTACAGTGTAATTAAATGTCTATTACTCATAAACATAAACATATATGCAATATAGCGCATAGATGATAAAATTTATGCCTATAGGATCTATTACACAACGATGTATCATTTTTATTGCTCTCAGAATTTGACTTCTAGTAGCTGACTTTTCAATAAATGTCCAGTGCCCCTAGTTTTAAAATTAAATAAATTTGAGTTTATCTTTTCATATGATTTTAAGGAAAAAAAAAGCTTGACAACAGTATTTAACATCAAAATGTGAACTTCTGACCTCCACATGAGCTGTCATCACCAAAAGAAAAGTAAATGATCACAGCAATTGCAAATGTTTAAACTTAAGAATCATTTGTACTATCTAGATAAGATGTATAAAATGTGATTAAATTCAGAATTTATAAATCTTTAACCTAAATAAGATATGCTATAGTCTCAACTTTGTGATTAAAATCTGATACAATAGTTTGCAATTGAAAAGAGAACAGTCTGAATGCAGTGGCTCATACCTGTAATCCCAGCTCTTAGGGAGGCGGAGGCGGGAGGATGGCTTGAGCCCAGGAGTTCAAGACCTGCCTGAGCAATATATCAAGACCCCGTTTAAGAAAAAAAAAAAAAATGAAAAGGGAACACATCAGGTATGGCGGCTCACGCCTGTAATCCCAGCACTTTAGGAGGTCAAGGTGAGTGTATCACTTGAGCCCAGGAGCTCGAGACCACCCTGGCCAACATGTCAAAACACTGTCTCTATTAGAAATACAAAGATTCGCTAGGCATGGTGGTGCAGGCCTGTGGTCTCAGCTTCTTAGGTGGCTGAGGCACGAGAATCGCTTGAGCCTGGGAGGTGGAGGTTGCAGTGAGCTGAGCTCACACCACTGCACTCCATCCTGTGCGACACAGTGAGACTCTGTCTCAAAATAAAAAAAATTAAAAAAAAGAAAGGAAAGAGAACAAACAGAAGACTTGTGTGTTCAGTGATAAATTTACATCTCTAATGAAAGATTAAAAAGGAATATATTCCATGGCCAAGTCCCCCAAAGGCAGTGTGCCTGGAACAGAATGAGCTTTTTTTCACAAGCTGTTTCAGGCCTTGAAGCTTAACAAACAAGTCCAAAATAAAAAATATGTGAATTTATGGAAATAAAAATAGAGCCTAGTAAAACTAAGCTCAGATCCTGCCTCTTTCATTGGCCTGGAGGCCTAAGGTCTATATTGTCTACCTCCCTGGGGGATTACTTCTTTTTCTTTAATTGATATATAATAATTGTACATATTCATGGATACAGGTGATATTTTGATGCATACATGCAATATTTAATGATCACATCAGGGTAATTGGGATATCCATCACCTCAAACATTTATCAGTTCTGTTTTTTGGTTTTTTTTTTTTTTTTT
>NW_012102976.1:1233810-1242538 GCF_000951045.1 Mandrillus leucophaeus | reverse complement strand
GTCCCCTTTTCTTCCCAGTATCACTACCAGTTTCCTCTCCTTTTCCCAAGAAGTAGTATTGCCTTAAGTCGTGATGAGTTCTTAGAGACCATTTTTGAAAACACTCATTAGATACACATGAAAAGATGTTCAACATCATGAGCCATTATGGAAATGCAAATTAAAACCACAACGAGGCCGGGCATGGTGGCTCACACCCTTAATCCCAGCACGTCAGGAGGCCAAGGCAGAAAAATCATTTGAGCCCAAGAGTTGGAGACCAGCCCAGGCAACATAGTAAAGCCCCCATCTCTTCAAAAAATAAAAACTTAGCCTGGAATGGTGGCTCACACCTGTGATCCCAGCTGCTTGGGGGGCTGAGGTGGGAGGATCATTTGAGCCTAGGAGTTTGAAACCAACCTGGGCAACATAGTGAGACCTCATCTCTACAAAAAATGTAAATATTAGCTGGACATGGTGGTATGCACCTGTAGTCCCAGCTTCTTGGGAGGTTGAGGTGGGAGGATCACTGGAGCACAGGAGATTGAGGCTGCAGTGAGCTGTAAGCTGGACTCCAGCCTGGACAATGGAGCAAGACTCTGTCTCCAAAACAAACAAAAAAATGAAAAAACCACAATGATATACCACTACATACCTATTAAAATATTGGAATGACTAAAATTTTTAAAAATAATGCCAAATGCTATTGAGATACCAAATACAGAAACTGTATTTCTCATATATTTCTGGTCAGCCTGTGAAATGATACACTCAGTGATACACTCATTTCTTATAAAAGTAAACATGTACTTACTATACAACTCAGCAACTGTACAACTGATGTGCACTTACCATACAACCCAGCAACTGTACAATTGGGCACTTACCCCAGAGAAATGAAAACATTCATTCACACGGAAACATATGCATGAATGTTCATAACAGTTTTATTTGCAATAACCAAAAACTGGAAACAACCAGTTTTTGTCCTTCAATGAATGAATGGTTAAACAAAATGTGATACACTATCCCATGGAGTACTATACAGCAATAAAAAGAAAGAAACTTTGATACACACAACTTGAATGGATCCCAAAGTAATTATGCTAAGTTTTTAAAAACTCATTGTTAAAAAGTTACATACTGACATACTGTATACTTCCATTTCCATAACATTCTTGAAGTGACAAAATTATAGAGATGAAGAACAAATTAGTGGTTGCCAGGCATTACATGTGGGGGGCAGGGAGTGGGATGGATGCGACTATAAACAGGTAGCATGAGGGATCTTTGTGATGATGAAGCAGTTCTGTATCATGACTGTGGTGGTGGTTACACAAATCTACACATATGATAAAATTGCATAGAAGTACACACACAAATGAGTGCATATAGAACTGGTGAAATTTGAATAAGGTTGTGGATTATATCAATGTCAATTTAATAGTTTTGATATTGAACTGTGCTTATGTAATATGTTATCACTGGGGAAAACTGAATGAAGGGGACGTGGGATCTCCCTGTACTATTTTTTGCAATTTCTGTTTATTTATAATTATTAAAAAGTTAAAACGCCAAATTGAAAAGTATCCACTAAATGCATATATACTCCTGTATGAAATTCATACTATTGATTGCCGTATTTGTCTTTTCCATAAATAGTATCATCCCGAAAGTGTCATTTTGCAAACTTGCCAGCTCACTCAACATTCCAATTTCGAGATCCATCCAAACTGATACATAGAGAACTAATTCTTCTAACTACTGCATAGGATTCTATTATATGAATATGTCACATTTTATTTATCCCTTCCCCAACTTACGAACATTTAGATTTTTTTTACGTTACAAAGCTTGCTGCAATGAATATCCTTGTATGTGACTTGTGCACATACAAGTTTTTCTAGTGTAGTATTTCCTAGACCTAGAAGTAATAAAAATACTAGCTGTCAATATTTCCTGAGCACTGACTGTAATATTACTATGACTGGTGAGCAAACCTAGAAGTTAGCTTACTTGCCAAAGGTCACATAGCTAGTCAAACCTATCATGTCCAGCTCCAGCATCTGCATTCTTATCCACTGCAGCACATGACTGCCTCTAGCAGTCAGATAAAAAACTGTTTCACAGGCCAGATGTGGTGGCTGACGCCTGTAATCCCAACACTTTGGGAGGCCGAGGCGGGCAGATCACTTGAGGTCAGGAGTTCCAGACCAGGCTGGCCAACATGGTGAAACCCCGTCTCTACTAAAAATACAAAAATTAGCCTGGTGTGGTGGCGTGTGCCTGTAATCCCAGCTACTCGGGAGGCAGAAGAATTGCTTGAACCCGGGAGGTACGGGCAGATTGCCTGAGGTCAGGAGTTCCAGACCAGCCTGGCCAACATGGTGAAACCCTGTCTCTACCAAAAATACAAAAATTAGCCAGGTGTGGTGGCACGTGCCTGTAATCCCAGCTACTCGGGAGACTGAGGCAGGAGATTTGCTTGAACCCGGGAGGCAGAGGCTGCAGCGAGTCAAGATCTCGCCACTGTACTCCAGCTAGGCAACAGAGTGAGATCCTGTCTAAAATAAACAAACAAACAAACAAAAAACTGTTTCACCAAGGCCAGTCTCAGTGGCTCACACCTGTAATCCCTGCACTTTGGGAGGCCGAGGTGGGCAGATCACCTGAGGTTGGTAGTTCCAGAGCAGCCTGGCCAACATGACAAAACCCTGTCTCTACTAAAAATACAAAAAGAAAAGAAAAAAAAAAATGCTGGACATGGTGGCAGGTGCTTGTAATTCCAGCTACTCAGGAAGCTGAGGCAGGAGAATCATTTGAACCTGGGAGGCAGAGGTTGCGTGAGCAAGGCCACACCACTGGGTGACAGAGTGACACAAGACTCTTTCTCCAAAAAACGAAAACAAAAACCTGTTTCACCGCCCGCAAAGGACATAGTAGAAAAGTGCAGTGAAACATTACCTTTTACCAATTATATCATATAGTTTTCCTATTTTGAACTCATGGTCAGTTAAAATTTTCTGGTCTTCTTCCCGAATGCTTATTCAGGTGTCTTCAATTTGTACTTTGCGATTTAATGTTTAAACCTAAAACAGGGTCTTTTAAAATCTTATTCTGGTTAATTTAATCTTCTTGATTTGAGACTAATTCCGGGATGTTGAGAGAAATATTTATTTTAAACACAAGAGTTTTCAGAGCATTACCTATAAAGTATTCCTGCCAAAAATGTTGAACCAGAATAAAATTGGATTTTTAGAGCTAACTTCCATTTAGAGGAAATAAAAAGGGTAGAGGAATAAGTTAAATGATACCATAGGGAAGCAAATACACACATCCATAATGCGTATTATTCTGTACAATGGTTAACACAGTTTTTGCAACAAATCGATGACATGATTAAAGTGTGTGTGTGCACGTGTGTGTGTGCACTTGGGTGCGCATGTGTGTGTCAGCAGGGAGGGGGAATCTTCTCTAAATGAAAAGAAATCTAAGAAACCAAACAACCAATTGTAATATGTAGACCTTCTTTCTACCTGAATTTGAATAAACGAACTAAAAAAAAAAAGATATTTGGAGACAATTTTGAAAGTAGGATTATGGGGATTAGATGGTATTGGAGGATACCAAGAGATTATTGTTAATTTACGTAAGTACTATAAAGGCATTGTGGTAATGACAGAAAATATCTGTTAAAAAAACAAAAGATTCTTACCAAGTACTTGTAGGTGAAATGGCATGATATCTGGAATATGCTTTAAAATACTTCAAGAAGAAAAGGATAGATTCAGCAAATGGGGCAAAATCTTGGTGATGATTGAATCTGGGACATAAATATATAGGAGTGCGTCTTACTCTTCTCTAAGTATGTTTTAATATGTTTAATAAGTTTTATAATAAAATTTAAGGTGTTTTATTATAAAAGTAACAGAAAACATGTCATGCGGAGAGTTTAGAAGCTTCGAAAAGTAAGAGAAAAAAATTAAGTTTATAATCCCCTACTTACTACCCACTGTTACAGTTTGGATGCTTTTTTTTCTAGTATTTTTCTCTTTTCTTTTCTTTCCTCCTTCTCCTTCTCCTTCTTCTTCTTCTTCTTCTTTTTTTTTTTTTTGAGACAGGCTCTTGCTCTGTAGCCTAGGCTGGAGTGCAGTGGCATGATCTCAGCTTACTGCAACCTCCGCCTCCCAAGTTCAAGTGATTCTCCTGCCTCAGCCTCCCAAGTAGCTGGTATTACAGGTGCGTGCCACCACACCTGGCTAGTTTTTGTATTTTTAGTACAGACAGGGTTTTACCATGTTGGCCAGGCTGATCTCAAACTCCTGACCTCAAGTGACCTGCCTGCCTTGGCCTTTCAAAGTGCTAGGATTATAGGCGTGAGCTACCGCACCTGGCAACATTTTCTTCTAGTATTTTTCTATGTCTCTTCTGATTTGATTTTCATAATTGAGATGAAATTATATAATTTTATGTCTCATTTTTCCATTTACATACATAAGCATTTTAAAATATCATGAGTTTTCTTAAGCATCATACTTAATGATGAACATAGTACCGAAAAGTACCCAAGTTAAAGTAATTTTTTCTTTTACCTTAAAAATATGTTATTGAGGAATAATTTGCAAAGACTATACTGCATCTATTTAAAGTATGCAATTTTATTAATTTAGACAATGGTGATCTTATCTTTTTTTTTTAAAGACAGGGTCTCTGTTGCCCAGGCTGGTGTGCAGTGGCTCAGTTATAGCTCACTGCAGCCTCGAGCTCCTAGGCTGAAGTGATTCTCCTACCTCAGCCTCCCAAGTAGCTGGGACTACAGGTATGTGCCACCATGCCTGGCTGTTTTTAAAATTTTTATTTTTGTAGTAATTGAATCTAACTATGTTACCCAGGCTGATCTTGATCCTCCTGCCTCAGCCTCCCAAAGTGCTGGGATTACAGGTGTGAGTGACCACACCCAGCTGGTATTCCTGTCTTGAGGTTTATTTTATCTTATGTTAACACAAAAACTTCAGTTTTCTTAGACTTTTTGTTTGCGTGATTTATTTGTTCTTCCATTTACAATCAACCTCTCTGTGCCATTTATTTATTTATAATTGACAATAATTGTATATATTTATGGTGTACAACATGATGTTTTGAAATATGTATACACTGTGGAATAGCTCAATCAAGCTAATTAGTGTATGCATTACCTTACGTATTTATCATTTATTTATGGTGACAGCACTTAAAATTTACTCTCTTAGCAATCGTCAAGCATACAGTACATTGTTATTAACCACAGTCACCATATGGTGCAATAGATCTCTTGAATGTGTTCCTCTTGTCTAACTGAAATTTTGCAACCTTTGACCAACCTCTCTTAATTTGCCTCTCATTCCCCCAGCCTCTGGTAACCACTATTCTACCCTCTGCTTCTGAGTTCAATTTTTTGAGATTTCACATATAAGTTAGATCATGTGGAATTTGTTTATAAGAGGAGTCTAACAAGCAATTGGCTTAATGAAATTAAATTAGACTGGCTTAATCAAAATACGGAATTTGTTGACATGTGGCTGAAAAGTTTAGGAGTAGACCTCAAGCATAGTGTGACCAGGGACTCAAATAATGCTATTAAGACACAGTCTCTCTTTTGCATCTCATGGCTACATTTCCACTGTCTCGGTTTT
Organism: Mandrillus leucophaeus; assembly: GCF_000951045.1. NCBI lineage: Eukaryota > Metazoa > Chordata > Mammalia > Primates > Cercopithecidae > Mandrillus > Mandrillus leucophaeus. Next base: position 1,236,887 of record NW_012102976.1, on the reverse strand, counting down.
GTTTCAGGCAGGATTTACTTTGAGGTGGTAAGACAGTGTCAGCAATTCTCCATCCTATATCATTCTAGGTTCAAAGTTACTTGAAGAGAAGTATTTTCCCATGGCTCATTATGATTAGATAAGGCTCTAATCCATTTTGATTTGATTTTTGTGTATGGCGAGAGATAGGTATCTAGTTTCATTCTTCCGCATATGTTCTTGGCACCTTTGTTGAAAATGAGTTCACCGTAGATGTATGGATTTATCTCTGGGTTCACTATTGTGTTTCATTTGTCAACGTGTCTGTTTTTATGCCTTGCTGTTCTGGTTACTACTGTTCTGTAATACAAAAAAAAAAAAAATTTGAGACAGGGTCTGACTATGTTGCCCAGGCTGGTTTCAAACTCCTGGGCTTATGCAATCCTCCTGCCTTGGCCTCCCAAAGTGCTGGGATTACAGGCACAAGCCACCATGCTTAGCTCTGTAATATAATTTTAAGTCAGGTAGAACAGAGGGGACAAGAGTGCAGGGGTTCACATGCAGAGTCAGAAAGGGAAAGAAGAAGCAAGAAACTCAGACTCCATGTGTTTGAGAAATCAAGAAAGACTAAAAGCCAGTCTGCAGCAAGCACTTTGCAGAGTGAATCTGAGTGGAAAGTAACGTGGAAGTGTCAAGAGATGTGCAGAAAATCCAAAGAAGTCTGAGGACACTGTGTGTGTCAAGAAAATAAGAACCAGAAGTCACTGGGACAGGGATGGTATTTAACATAGAAATCTAAGTGGGAAAAATATAATAAAGTTAGTTTTGTGATTAAAAAAAATTTTAAGTCAGGTAATATGATTCCTCCAGTTTTGTTCTTTCTGCTCAGGATGACTTTGGCTATTCTGGGTCTTTTGTGGTTCCATATAAATTTTAGGGTTTTTTTTTCTTTTTAATTTCCATGAAGAATGTCATTAGTATTTTAATAGGGATTGCATTGAATCTATAGATTGCTTCGGGCAGTATGGACATTTTAACAATATTGATTCTTCCAATCCATGAACATGAAATATCTTTCAATTTTTTGTGTCCTCTTAAATTTCTTTACTTTCTTTTTTTCTTTTTTTTGGAGACAAAGTCTTGCTCTGTTACCCAGGCTGGAGTGCAATGGTGTGATCCTAGATTACTACAGCCTTGAACCTGAACTCCTGGGCTCAACTGATCCTGCCACCTCAGCCTCCCAAGTAACTAGGACTACAGCTGCACACCACCATGTCCAGCTAAATTTTAAAATCTTTTGTAGAGACAGTATCTCACTATTTTGCCCAGGCTGGGAATTTATTTCACCAATGTTTTATAGTTTTCATTGTAGATATCTTTCACTTCTTTGGTTTAAGTTTATTCCTAGGCATTTTATTTTGTTTGTAGCTGTTGTAAATGGGATTCCTTTAAAAAAAATTTTTTTTTTCAGATTGTTCACTGTTGGCATATAGAAATGCTACTGATTTTTTGGCCGGGCACGGTGGCTCAAGCCTGTAATCCCAGCACTTTGGGAGGCTGAGACGGGCGGATCACGAGGTCAGGAGATCGAGACCATCCTGGCTAACACGGTGAAACCCCCCTCTACTAAAAAAATACAAAAAAAAAAACACTAACCGGGCGAGGTGGCGGGCGCCTGTAGTCCCAGCTACTCGGGAGGCTGAGGCAGGAGAATGGCGGGAACCCAGGAGGCGGAGCTTGCAGTGACTGAGATCCGGCCACTGCACTCCAGCCTGGGCGACAGAGCGAGACTCAGTCTCCAAAAAGGAAAAAGAAAAAATGCTACTGATTTTTGTATGTTTGATTTTGTATCCTGAAACTACTGAACTTATTAGTTATAATAATTTTTGATGGAGTCATTAGGTTTTTCCAAATATATGACTATATCACTTGCAAACAAGGATAATTTGACTTTTTTGTTTCCAATTTGGATGTTCTTTATTTCTTTCTCTATCTCATTGCTCTAGCTAGCTAGTACTATGTTAAATAACAGTGGTAAAAGTGGGCATCCCTGTCATGTTCCAGATCTTACAGGAAAGGCTTTCAGTTTTTCCTCATTCAGTATGATGCTAGCTGTGGGTCTGTCATATATGGCTTTTATTGTGTCAAGTTATGGTCCTTCTATACCAAGTTTTTTGAGAGATGTTGGATTTTTATTGAATACTTTTTCAGCATCAATCATGCTCAATCATGGTCAACAAATATGATCAATTGAAATGATCATACGGCTTTTGTCCTTCATTCTCTTGGTAGATCACATTGATTGATTTGCATATGTTGAACCATCATTGCATCCCTTGGATAAATCCCACTTGGTCATGATGAATGACCTTTTTGCTACGTTGTTGAATTTGGTTTGCTAGTATTTTGTTGAGGATTTTTGCATCAATGTTTATCAGGAATATTGGCCAGTGGCTTTTTTTTTTTGATGCATCTTTGTCTGATTTTGGTATCAGGGTAATACTAACCTTGTAGAATGAGTTCAAAAATATTCCCTCCTCCTCTGTGTTTTGGAATAATCTGAATAAGATTGGTATTAGTTCTTCTTTACGTATTTGGTAAAATTCAGCAGTAAAGCCATCTTGTCCTGTGCTTTTCTTTGCTGGGAGACTTTTTATTATGGCTTTAATCTCATTAGATGTTATTCATTTGTTCATATTTTGGATTTCTTCGTAGTTCAATCTTGCTAGGTTGTATGTGTCTAGGAATTTACCAATTTCTTCTAAGTTTTCCAATTTATTGACATATAGATGCTCATAGTAACCTCCAATGATCCTTTGAAATTCTGTGGTATCAGTTGTAATGTCTCCTTTTTTATCTCAGATTTTATTTATTTGGGTCTTCTCTCTTTCTTAGTCATATTAACCATCTGTAAGTTTTGTTTTTCTTTTTAAAAAATCAATGTCTTGTTTCATTGATCTTTTGTATTTTTTTCATTTCAATTTGATTTATTTCTGCTCTGATGTTAACTATTTCTTTTCATCTACTAATTTTGGGTTTGGTTTGCTTCTTGCATTTCTACTTCTTTAAGATGCATTGTTAGGTTATTTGAAGTTTTGTTTTTGTTTTTTTTTTTTTTT
>NW_012102976.1:1225050-1233555 GCF_000951045.1 Mandrillus leucophaeus | reverse complement strand
GGCCTCCCAAAGTGCTGGGATTACCGGCTTGAGCCATCGCGCCCGGCCATTATTTGAAGTTTTTCTACTTTTTTGATGTAGGCGCTTATTGCTGTAGGCTTTCCTTTTAGTACTGCTTTTGCTGTATCCCATAGATTTTGGTATCTTGTGCTTCTATTTTCATTTGTTTTAATAACTTTTTAAATTTCTTTATTAATTTCTTCATTGACTCACTGGTCATTCAGGAGCATATTATTTAATTTCCATGTGTTTGTATAGTTTCCAAAATTCCTCGTTATTGATTTCTAGTTTTATTCCATTGTTGTCAGAGAAGATACTTGACATTATTTCAATTTTTTTAATGCTTTAAGACTTGTTTTGTAGCCTAACATATAGTCTATCCTTGAGAATTATCCATATGCTGAGCAGAAGAATATGTAATCTGTAGCTTTTGGATGAAGTGTTCTATAACTATCTATTGGGTCCATCTGGTTCATAGTGCAGATTATATCCAATTTTTTTTGTTGTTGATTTTTCTGTCTGGATAATCTGTCCAGTGTGAAAGTGGAGTGTTGAAGTCCCCAGCTATTAGTGTATTGGGGTATATCTTTCTCTTTAGTTCTTGTAATAGTTGCTTTATAAACCTGAGTGCTCCAGTGTTGGGTGCATATATATGTACAATTGTTATATCCTCTTGCTGAATCGACTCCTTTATTATTACATAATGACCTTCTTTGTCTCTGTTTATAGTTTTTGTCTTGAAATCTACTTTGTGTAATACAAGTATAGCTACTCCTACTTTTTTTTGGTTTAGCCTTTTCAAGCTCACTTGATTTGTTTTACTTGATCTATCCTGCTGTTGAGAGACTCTGATGCATCCTTCATTAGGTCAATTGCATTTTTCAACACCAGAATTTCTGCTTGATTCTTTTAAATTATTTCTATCTTTTGTTTAATTTATCTGATAGGATTCTGAATTCCTTCTCTGTGTTATCTTGTATTTTGTTGAGCTTCCTCAAAACAGCTATTTTGAATTCTCTGTCTGAAAGGTCACATATCTCTGTCTCTCTGGAATTGGTCACTGGTGCCTTAGTAAGTTCATTTGGTGAGATCTTGTTTTCCTGGATCGTTGTGATGCTTGTGGATATTTGTCAGTGTCTAGGCATTGAAGTCAGGTATTTATTGTAAGCAGTCTGGGCTTTTTGTACACACCCTTTTTGGGAAGGCTTTTCAGGTATTCAAAAAGACTTGGATGTTGTGATCTAAGTCTTTGGTCACTGCAGCCATATCTCCTTTAGGGGACACCCAAGCCCAGTAACATTGTGGATCCTACAGACCTGTAGAAGTACCTCCTTGATGGTCTAGGTAAGATCCAGGAGAATTCTCTGAATTACCAGGTAGGGACTCTTGTTCCCTTCCCTTACTTTCCCCTAAACAGAGTCTCTCTCTGTGCTGAGCTGCCTGGAGCTGGGGGAAGGGTGACATAAACACCCCTGTGGACACCACCACTGGGACTCTGCTGGGTTAAACCCGAAGTCAGCACAGTACTGAGTCACTCCCAAGGCCTGCAGTGACCACTGCCTGGATACTGCCTATGTTCACTCAAGGCCCAAAGGCTCTACAATCAGCAGTTGGCAAATCCAGCCAGGCTTGTCCTTTCCTTCAGGGCAGTAAGCTCCCCCAAACCCCGGGTGGGTCCAGAGATGCCATCCAGGAGCCAGAGCCTAGAGTTGGGAACCTGAGGAATCTATCTGGTGCTCTATTCTACTGCGGCTGAGTTGGCACCAAAGCCACAAGACAAAGTCCTTCCTATTCTTCTTTTCCCTTTCCTCAAGCAGGGGAGTCTCTCCCTATGGCCAACACTGCCTCAAACCCACAGTGAATACTGCCTGGCTACCCCCGATGTTCATTCAAGTCCCAAGGCATCTTCAATAAGCTTTTGGTGAATGCTGCCAGGCCTGAGTCTCTCCCTTCGGGGTAGTGGGCTCCCCTCTGGCCCAGGGCAGGTCCATAAATGCTGCCCAGGGGCCAACACCTGGAATTGGGGACCCCAAGAGCCCACTTGTTGCTCTACCCCACCACGGCTGAGCTGGTGCCCAAGCTGCACGACGAAGTCCCCTTTACTCTTCTCTTTCCTTTCCTCAAGCGGAAGGGGACTCTCCCTGTAGCCACCACAGCTAGGAATGTGTTGGGTCACGCCTAAAGCTAGCATGGCTCTGAGTGTCACCCAGGGCTCACGACAAGTACTGTCTGGCTACCACTGCTAATTATTCAGGGCTCAAGGACCGTTTAGTCAGCAGGTGATTAATTCTACCAGGGATGGGTCCTTCTCTTCAAGGTGGTGGGTTCCCTTCTGGCCAAGGGTGTGTCTAGAAATGTTGTCTAGGAAATAAGGCCTGGAATGGGGACCTCAGGACTCCACCTGGTGCCCTGTCCTGCTGTGTCTGAGCTGGTATCCAAGTTGCAAGACAAAGTCCTCTTTACTCTCCCCTCTCCTCAAGCAGAGGGAAGGAGTGTCTCCTGGAGCTGCAAGCTGGCTAAGTGTTAACAGCTCAGTGAAGGCTCAGGGTGACAGCCTCCTGCACCTGCCATTTTTGACGCCCAAGTTCTTGTTTGGTGTCCAGCAAGAATCAGGTTACGCAAACTGTTTGAATGATGATGAATGCAGAAGACTTTATCGAGCAGTGGAAGTGGCTCTGGGCAGAAAAGGAGCTGGAAAGGGGATGGTGCAGGAAGAAGGTGATCTTTCCCCGAAGCCCAGCCATCTTTGGCTGGGTTACCCTCTGAAACTACAACCATCTGAAGTTAGTTATGTTTATCTATAGTCTCTGATGCTCACTTGTAGCTTTTCTGCTCACCTCTCAGCAGCTTGTATCCCTGCCGGTCAGCTGCTTGTGTTGCTCTTTTCTTCTCTTTTTTCTGCCAGCTGGTCTGATTTTTATGGGCACAGGATAGGGGATGGGGTAGGCCAAAAAGGCAATCATTTGGGTGGGAAAATAGGGTCAGCTGCTTTCACTGAGGGCCAAGGTTCCAGGATTGAGGGTGGAGTTTAGTTGGGAGCCCAGCTGTTATGTATCAGAATCAGGTTGTGGCTCAAGTGTCACAAACTCTTACAGCTCATAAGGAAATTTAATAGATTTCCTTGAATAAATGTTTCTTCGTTTGCTGTATGATTTTGGGAAAATTTTCAGGGACCTCAAATGAGTCGATTTTTTTATTTTTTTATAGTCTCCACCAGTTATAGTTGTTTCACTGAAGAACAGATCAATGGAGCATTTCATGCTGCCAGTTTGCAGTAGAACCCCTTGAATTTTATCTTAGAATAGCTAAAGTAACTGAAGTTTTGGGGGGAAACAGTTTTCATTTGTAAATGAATAACTTTATTATATGCTCAATACTTTTGCACATAATTCTGTTGGCTGTATTAACATTTTCATGAAAACAAAATGTTCATTTTAAAGCCATAGCTTAATGTTTTTATATTTATCAACACCAGACACAAACATGTATTTCTCCTTTATTAGATGGACTTAATTAGATTTAAACTTAACAGTGATGATTATAAAACACAATGAAACTCTAAGACATTATATTTGTTTTAAAAACCCCATATTTGGATGGACATAGTGGCTCACACCTGTAATCTCAGCAGTTTGGGAGGTTGAGGTGGGATAATTGCCTGAGGCCAGGAGTTTGAGACCAGCCTGAATGATATAACAAGACCCTGTATCTACAAAATAAAATAAATTAGCTGAGTGTGGTTGTGCACACCTGTAGTCCCAGCTACTTGGAAGACTAAGGCAGATCACCTGAGCCCAAGAGTTCGCGCCTGCATTGAGCCAAAATAGGGCCACTGCACTCCAACCTCAGTGACAGCGTGAGACCCTGACTCAAAAAAACAAAAACAAAAAACAAAAACAAAAAAACTCATATTCACAAGTAGTTATGTGTAAATCAAACTCTCATCTACTGGGTTGAGATCATCTGCCCAGAATATATGTTATTTATCCTGTACAAAAAATTCCTTTTTTTTTCCATGAGTCACATGACAACTAAGACCGAAATCTTTCATGTGACCCACTCAGTGGAAAGCAGCAGTAAGAAATGGTATCATTGGCTGGGCGCAGGGGCTCACACCTGTAATCCCAGCACTTTGGGAGGCCGAGGTGGGCAGATCACCTGAGGTCAGGAGTTCAAGACCAGCCTGGCCAATGTGGTGAAACCCTGTCTGTACTAAAAATACCAAAATTAGGCCGGGCACGGTGGCTCAAGCCTGTAATCCCAGTACTTTCGAGGCCGAGATGGGCGGATCACGAGGTCAGGAGACTGAGACTATCCTGGCTAACACGGTGAAACCCCGTCTCTACTAAAAAATACAAAAAACTAGCCGGGCGAGGTGGCGGGCGCCTGTAGTCCCACCTACTCGGGAGGCTGAGGCAGGAGAATCGCATAAACTCAGGAGGCGGAGCTTGCAGTGAGCTGAGAGCTGGCCACTGGACTCCAGCCTAGGCAACAGAGTGAGACTCCATCTCAAAAAAAAAAAAAAAAAAAATTAGCCAGGTGTGGTGGTGGCCATCTGTAATCCCAGCTACTTGGGAGGCTGAGGCAGGAGAATCACTCGAACCTGGGAGGCAGAGGTTGCAGTGAGCCAAGATTGTGACATTACATTCCAGCCTGGGTGACAGGAGCGAGACTTCATCTCAAAAAAAAAAAAAAAAAAAAAAAAAATTCCAATAATTTAAATATTTGCTCTTTTGATGCTATCCCATACATCTTGTAAGCTTTCTTCATTCCTTTTCATTCTTTTTTTCCCCTCTGACTGTATATCTTCAAACAACCTGTCTTTGAATCCACAGATTCTTTCTTCTGCTTGATCAATTATTTTGTTGGTGCACTCTATTGCATTTTTTAATTTCATTCATTGTGTTGCTTAGCTCCAGAATTTGTTTGATTTTTTAAAACATATTTTCAATCTCTGTTAAATTTCTCACATTGGTCATTTCTTTTTCCTATTTTCATTGAATTGCTTTCTATGTTTTCTTAAAGTTCACTGAGCTTTCTTATTTTGAAGTCTTTGTTTTACAGTTCATAAATCTTCATTTCTTTAGAGTCAGTTGCTGATGCTTTATTTCGTTCCTTTAGTGGTGTCACTTTTCCCTGGTTGTTGTTGTTGTTATTCTTCTTTGAGATAGGGTCTCACTCTGTTGCCCAGGCTGGAGTGCAGTAGCATGATCATGGCCCACTGCAGCCTTGACCTCCTGGGCTCCAGGGATCCTCCCACCTCAGCCTCCCAAGTAGCTGGAACTACAGGTGTGTGCTACCACACTCAGCTAATTTTTGTATTTTTGTAGAGGCAGGATTTTACTATTTTCCCAGACTGATCTTGAACTCTTGGCACACGTGATCCTCCACCTTTGGTCTCCCAAAGTGCTGGGATTACAGGTGTGAGCCACTGGGCTCAGCCTCCTTGGTTCTTATTGATGCTGGTGGTCACATATTGGTGCCTGTGCACTTGAAGAAGTAGGGACTTATTCTGGTCTTTGCAGACTGGCTTTGTCTGGGAAAGTCCTTTGCCAATCAGTTTATCCAGAGATTCTGAGCAGGCCATCTGGCATGGTCTGCGGATGGGCTTGCTGTTCAAGACCTCAGGCAAGCTGGCCTGGTGCCTAGATCAGCTGGTGGGTGGGCTTGGTACCTAGGTTAGTGAGTTAGGCCTGCAGCCTGGATCCACTGGAATGGACTTATTGGTTGGGCATAAAACCTGGGTCCACAGGAGCTGATCTAGCACTAAGGTAGACCTTGAGCCTGAGTCTGTAGGGGCTGGCCATACTCTGGGATGGGCCTGGTGCCTGGGTCTGCAGGGGTGGTCTTAGAACCTTAGTCTGTGGGATCCAGCCTGGTACTGGTATCTACTGGGGCTGGCCTGGCTCCTGGGCCTGCTAGAGCAGACCTGGGCACTGGATCTACTGGACACTGGAGCCATTGGGATTAGCCTAGAGCCTGTGTCTGGCCTGGTGCTAGAGATCTTGGATGCAGCCTGGATCCACAGCGGCCAGTCTGGAGCCTGGGATTATGAGGGCTAGTCTGGTATCATGGGGACTAGTCTGGAGCCTGGGTCTGTGGGTGCCATGCTGGAGGTTAGGTGTGGCCAGAGGGTAGGTCTGTGAGGGCTAGCCTGAGTCCTGAGGCCTTGGGGGCCAGCCTATAACCTGGGTCGGCAGTGATGGTCCTGGAGTCTGGGTTTGTGGGAGCTGGCTCAACACTGGGGTCTACTGGGATGGGCCTGGACCCCGAGTCTGCTGGAGCAAGACTGCTCCTTATGTCTGCTGGGATATGGAGCTGCAGTGGCCAGCCTGGAGGGTGGGACTGCATGGGCTAGCCTGGTACTGGGCAGACCTGGAGCATATGTCCATGAATGCTGGCCTGATACCTGAGGTCAGGAGTACTGATGTGGCACTGGAGTGGGCCAGAAGCCTGGGGCTGTCTGGGTAGACCTGGCTTTGGGCTGGCCCGGAATCTGGAGCAGTCTGAAGCCTGGGGCTGCAGGGGCTAGCCTGGCACTAGGTAGGCTTAGAGCATGTATCCACAAGGAAAAGGCATAGAAGCTGGGTTCAGGGTGCAGGCCTGATGACGAGGACTGTGGGGGCTGGCCTGATGGTAGGGTGGGCCTGGAGACTGAGTCTCCCAGGCAGGCCTGGAGTCCGGGGCTGTGGGAGTTTCCTGGCACTGGGGCAGGCCTGAGGCCCAATCTGTGGGTATTGATCTGGAATCTAGGACTATGTGGGCTTGACCACGGCATTTTACTGGGGTGACCCTAGTGTTGAGGTCTGAGACAAAGTTTGTTGCTTACTTCCCTCTCCTTCCCCTAAGTGGAGGGTATGCCTGAACACACTGTGCTGACACATGCCTGTAGTCCCAGCTACTGGGGAGGCTGAGGCAGGAGGATCGCTTGAGCTCAGGTTGAAGCTGCAGTGAGCCAAGGTCATGCCACTCCACTGCAGCCTAGGTGACACAGTAAGATTCCTGTCTCAATAAATAAATAAATAAGGAAATCAGAAAACCTATAAGCTGTACTAATGCTTAGTTTCTGAATGTTGGCCCACAATGAATAATTCAGGACATCCAAAATACAGTAAACACCAAAAACTTGCTTGACCACTCTCCCATTTCAGAACATGAAGCATATTGAAGTAGATGGCAGGATTCTGTCATGCATGGAATATGGGATGTGAATGAAAACAGAAGGATCACTTGATGGCTGTGGACCTGAGCAACTGGAGGGATGGAGTTGCGATTGGGTGAAGTGAGGAATTCTGCAGGGGAAGCAAGTTTTGAGGCAGAAGATTTTATCAGGGATATTTTAGTAATTAAATATTTAGTTTAGTGTCTTAATCACAACACCACACTCTTACCTGATTTGCTGCTTCAGGCTGGGAGGCCGACAGTTGGGGAGAAGGCATGGATAGCTTCTGGTCCTCTTTTCCCACTGTGGCTCTCCTCTTCCCCAGCCCTCACCATGTTGTCTTCAGCTCCTCTTCTGGGACAGGAAGGGACAGAAAGATCTTACTGACAGGTACCCCTTGAAGGTGCCCCCTAGGGGATGGAGATCCCAGGGCTGGCCCCTCCTTGAGTCCCTTAGAGATTCCTGGCAATGCCCAGCATCTGACTGCCATTTTGACTGCTCCCTGTCATCTTTCAGGCCACCTCTCTTTTGGGACCCCATGGTCTTTCTAGGGAAGGATCCAAGAGGGACCCAGGATCTACATGTGGTCCGTAAGAACCACCCATGCTTTGCCTCAGAGGACATGTAGTCCACATCTAACACAGCCCTCTCTACTCTGCCGCCACTGGCCACTTTGGCCTAGAGAATGTTTTCAGAACTCATTTCTGTACTACACAAACTCCAAGGACCTCAAGTCAAACTCTCCAAGTGGTTCTATTGAGGTCCTTTCTGTTGCCTACTTAAAGTAACCTGGCAACTAACCAAACATATGTGTGTGTGTATATGTGTGCACGTGTGTGTTTGAGTGTATATAGGCATACATATTCTGTACATATATGTATGTGTGTATGCATACACACACACAATACATGTATACATATACACACACAAACATACAATTAACAGAAGATATTTGGATGGATGGCCATAGCAGCATAATAGTCATAATCCGGAAACAATCCAAATTTTAATCAGCAATAGAATGGATAAATAATGGGCCGGGCACAGTGGCTCACATCTGTAACCTTAGCACTTGGGGAGGCTGAGCTGGGAGAGTTGCTTGAGCCCAGGAGTTTAAGACCAGCCTGGGCAACATGGCAAAACCCCATCTCTAGCCAAAAAAAATACAAAAATTAGCCAGTCGTGATGGTGCTCACTTGTAGTCTCAGCTACCACTTGGGAGGCTTAGGCGGGAGGATTGCTTGAGGCTGGGAGGTGAGGTTGCAGTGAGATGAGATCTCACCACTGCCCTCCAGCCTGGGTGACAAAGCAAGATGCTGTCTCAAAAAAAAAAAAAAAAAGGC
>NW_012102976.1:1222211-1224390 GCF_000951045.1 Mandrillus leucophaeus | reverse complement strand
TTTGTAATTTTTTAGTAGAGACGGGGTTTCACCGTGTTAGCCAGGATGGTCTCGATCTCCTGACCTCGTGATCCGCCCGTCTCGGCCTCCCAATGTACTGGGATTACAGGCTTGAGCCACCGCGCCCGGCCGGGCTTATACATTTTTACAATTTCATCTAGTTCTACAGTTGAGATGTCTGCATTTTATTACACACATGTTATACTTCACTAAGAAAGTGAAAAGACAATTCACGGAGAAATTTTTCTCCCAATTATTCATACATTGCATTTTCATCATTTGATAACATGAGTTGGAGATTATTTACAAAGAATGCTTTAGTTGTGAGGACATTCTGAGCCTAAAACTGGCAGAGACATTTCAAAAGTGAAAATGTTATGTCTAAGTAAAAACAGCCCTCTTCCTTTGCTGCCTGTGACGGCTGTTCTCACCACGCTTCTCAGGGTTCTCCTAAGCGAGCAGCTTGGCTTCCCGGGCTTCTACCAGAATTTACCAGCAGGGGTCAGCCCTGTACAAAACCCAGAAGCATGAGCCTCCCGTGAATTGCAACTTGCTCTCTGGTTCCATCAAGCTATTCTGGCCTTTTAGCTTTCTCACTTCACATTCCCAGCTACATTTCCTTCTGCGCTGTTACCGCCACCCACTCCCGTGATCACAACATGGACCAGAAACTTCACAGCCTTTCTCACTCATTCAAACACCCTCTCCTCTCCTTCCATGCTCTCAAGTAACCCCCGCAGCAACACTCCTTTCACCTTACCAAGCCCTTCAGTCCAAGACCTGCTGCTTTCTCTCCATCCTGCAGTCGCCTCCTCTCTTCACTCTCCCCTTTTCAGCCCAGACATCACGGGTCATCAATGAAATCACTTTTGCAAACACCTCCAACTCTTTGACCATCCTAGGCCTCAGCTTTTAACTCCTTAAGGATTTTCTGACCGGACGTGGTGGCTCACGCCTGTAATCCCAGCACTTTGGGAAGCCGAGGTGGGCGGATCATTTGAGGTCAGGGGTTCCAGACCAGTCTGGCCAACATGGTGAACCCCATCTCCACTAAAAATACAAAAACTAGCTAGGTGTGGTGGCAGGCGCCTGCAATCCCAGCTACTTGGGAGGCTGAGGCAGGAGAATCACTTGAGCCCAGGAGGCAGAGGTTGCAGTGAGCCGAGATTGTGCCCCCGCAGCATTCCAGCCTGGGCAACAAGAGCGGGGGAAAAAAAAAAAGAATTTTCTTTTGCACTTGAGATAAAGTACAAAACCCAATACAGGGCCCCCAAGGCCTTGAATGACCCAGCCTTGGGCTGGTATCTCCCACCATGACTCAGGCACAGCACTCCCCTCTCCATGTTTTCCACTCTTCCCTCCCCCACTGGAGAAAAGTCGTTTCCTCCAAATCCACTCTCTCATTCTCTTTCCTAACAAGGTGTTTATTGCTTCAAGACACAATGTAAAACTTTATCATGTTTGTATAATTTCTTATTTAATGTTTGTCTTTCACTTGAGGCTGTGCACTCAACAGAAGCAGTGCCAAGTACTTGCTAGGTTCATAGAAGACACTTAAGAAGTGTTTCTTGGCCAGGCGTGATGGCTCATGCCTATAATCCCAGCACTTTGGGAGGCTGAGGTGCGCAGATAGCTTGACCCCAGGAGTTTGAGACCAGCCTGAGCAACACAGCGAAACATCGCCTCTACGAAAAATTGAAAAAATTAGCCGGGTACGGCCAGGTGTGGTGGCTCACGCCTGTAATCCCAGCACGTTGGGAGGCTGAGGCGGGTGGATCACAGGGTCAGGAGTTCGAGACCAGCCTGGCCAATATGGTGAAACCCCGTCTGTACCAAAAATGCAAAAATTAGCCGGGCGTGGTGGTGCTCGCCTGTAGTCCCAGCTACTCAGGAGGCTGAGAAGGAAGAATCGCTTAAACCCAGGAGGTGGAGGTTGCAGTGAGCAGAGATCGTGCCACTGCACTCCAGCCAGGGCGACGGAGCCTCCAGAGTGAGACTCCACCTCAAAAAAAAAAAAAATTATCTGGGTGCGGTGCACCTTTGACCCCCAGCTACTCGGGAAGCTGAGGTGGGAAGATAGCTGGAACCTGGGTTGTTGAGCCTGCAGTGAGCTGAGATTGTGCCACTGCTTTCCAGCCAGCCTGGGTAACAGAGTGAGACCCTGTCTTAAAAAAAAAAA
>NW_012102976.1:1218203-1221585 GCF_000951045.1 Mandrillus leucophaeus | reverse complement strand
TCAAAGTACTTTAACATCTATTGTAATAATAAAGATAGGTAAAAATAGGTTATACAATAGATAAGTGCTATTTTCCCATTTGACAGGTAAAAAAAAAATGAGTCACAAAGAAAGTTGGCTAAAATATAAGAGTAAGGACTAATGCCAAAATCTCTAACCTACCCATCTGTGCATCTTAATTAGTATGTAAATCTTCTGTCTTATCACAGACTGTTCAGTTTCCAAACCCAACTCCAGTACTTAACTTGCTGTGTGACCTGGCACAAGTTACCTAACTTCCCTGAGCTTCAGTTTCTCCACCCTTAAAGTGTGAATAATAACGCCTATCTGAGGTGGTTGTAGTGAGGTTATAAAGAGTGTATTGCTGGGAATAGTGGCTCATGCCTATAATCCCAGCACTTTGGGAGGCCAAGGTGGGCGGATCACCTGAGGTCGGGAGTTGGAGACCAGCCTGACCAACATGGAGAAACCCCATTTCTACTAAAAATACCAAATAAGCCGGGCGTGGTGGCACATGCCTGTAATCCCAACTACTCAGGAGGCTGAGGCAGAAGAACCGCTTGAGCCTGGGAGGCAGAGGTTGCGGTGAGCCGAGATGGCACTATTGCACTCCAGCATGGGCAACAAGAGCGAAACTCCATCTCAAAAACAAAAAAGGAAAAAAAAGAAAAAGAAAAAATCTCTTGCTGTAATATTTTTCTTTCCTGCAATTATTAACATAAATATATAGGAATAATGACCCTTAATGAAACTTGTGAAGCAGATAAATCCATATTTAAATGGAGGTTTCCCTGGAAAGCTAACACAAATGATTAATGGGTTGCAATCTGTTAGAACAGACTAAAACACTTTGTTTGTTTACGATGAGGCCTCTTTCTCTATCTTTGTCATAATCTATTAACAGTTATTGCATGGCTACCTGAGGTGATGAATCTGCAGGAAAAATTTTTTAAAAGTACAATAAAAGCATTCTTCCCTATTCCAGTATTTTATAGAATTCAATAAACTATTAACAGCATAGGACAGAATGGTCTGTATCCTAATTAATGTTCAAGGATGCAAAGTAATGAGGTCCAACCTTCCAGTTTTCATTTAAAAAACTACAAAGTTTTCTCTCGTACCCATAGTTGACTTTTCAGAAGTGTTTGATTCCTTCCTTTTATTTAATTTTCAAAATAATGAGTTGGTTTTCTAGCATTCTCCAAAAATGACCAATGAGATTTTTAAAGTAGAATTTTGGACTTAATATTTACACCTATTTAATGTGCTTTCATTAATTGCAACTATTATTCTTATTGAGGCTTAAAATGTCGCAACTCTGGCTGGTGAGAATGTCTCCAAATTTCTCTGAGTCATGTTGACAGGACCCTGAATCTCTGATGGCTTCCTTGCTTTCTAGTAGAATAAGATGGTCCACAGCTCATCTTGCATATTTCCTGTTTCAGACTTTCGGTTAGCCATTTCTCCAAGAAGTTTGGTTCCTTTTAGTAAGAAATTTTATTTAGAAACTACAATCTAATTGTTAAATGTGTTAATTGTTACTGAGTTCATAATTATTTGTAGGATTTTTCAGCAAACTACCTTTAACAAAAATTCTAATCGATCCATTCGACGTGTGTTGTATCTCATCCTACCACACTTAGAATGCCTTGTTTTCCCCAGGTTCCTTGTGACTACTTGTATGGTCGTAACACTCATCTTCCTACCTGGCTTTATAGAAAGTGCCCTTTCCTTCTCTTGCACACCGTGCAAGCTGTCAGTGGATCTACCATTCTGGGGTCTGGAGAACAGTGACCTTCTCACAGCTCCGCTAGGCAGTGCCCCAGTAGGGACTCTGTGTGGGGGCTCCAACCCCTCATTCCCCTTCTGCACTGCCCTAGCAGAGGTTCTCCATGAGGACCCCCCAACATGATGAAGCAAACTTCTGTGTGGGCATCCAGCTGTTCGCCTTACATCCTTTGAAATCTAGGCACAGCTTCCCAGACCTCAATTCTTGACTTCTGTGTGTCCACAGCCTCAACACCACATGGAATCTGCCAAGGCTCGGGGGGCTTCCACCCTCTGAAGCAACAGACTGAACTGGACCTTGGCCCCTTTTAGTCACAGCTAGAGTGGCTGGGACGCAGGGCACCAAGTCCCTAGGCTGCACACAGCATGGGGACCCTGGGCCTGGCCCACAAAACCATTTTTTCCTCCTAAATCTCTGGGCCTGTGATGAGAGGGGCTGCCACAAAGGTCTCTGACAGGCCCTGGAGACATTTTATCCATTGTCTTCATGATTAACATTTGGCATCTCAATACTTAGGCAAATTGCTGCAGCAGGCTTGAATTTCTCCTCAGAAAATGGGATTCTCTTCTTGTTTTTCTTTTTTTCTTTCTTTTTTTTTTTGAGATGGAGTTTCACTCTTGTTGCCCAGGCTGAAGTGCAATGGCACCATCTCGGCTCACTGCAATCTCCGCCGCCTGGGTTCAAGCGATTCTTCTACCTCAGCTTCCCCAGTAACTGGGATTACAGGCATGTGTCACCACACCCAGCTAATTTTGTATTTTTAGTAGAGATGGGATTTCTCCATGTTGATCAGGCTGGTCTCAATCTCCCAACCTCAGGTGATCCATCCACCTTGGCCTCCCTAAATGCTGGAATTACAGGTGTGAGCCACCACGCCCGACTGGGATTCTCTTTTCTATTGCATTGTCAGGCTGCAAATTTTCCAAACTTCTTTGCTCTGGTTCCCTTTTAAAATGGAATGCCTTTAACAGCACCCAAGTCATCTCTTGAATGCTTTGCTGCTTAGAAATTTCTTCCTCTAGATACACCAAATCATCTCTCTCAAGTTCAAAAGTCACCTTTGCTCCACTTCCCAAGTTCCTCATCTCCATCTGAGACCACCTCAGCCTGGACCATATTGCTCATATCATTATCAGCATTTTTGTCAAAGCCATTAAACAAATCTCTAGGAGGTTCCAACTTTCCCACATTTTCCTGTCTTCTTCTGAGCCCTCCAAACTGTTCCAACCTCTGCCTGTTATCCAATTCCAAAGTCACTTCCACAGTTTTGGGTATCTTTTCAGCAATGCCCCACGCTACTGGCACCAATTTATTGTATTAGTTTGTTTTCACACTGCTGATAAAGACATACATGAAACTGGGAACAAAAAAAGGTTTAATTGGGCTGGGCGCGTGGCTCATGCCTGTAATCCCAGCACTTTGGAAGGCTGAGGTGGGTGGATCACGAGATCAGGAGTTCAAGACCAGCCTGGCCAACACAGTGAAACCCCATCTCTACTAAAAATACAATAATTAGCCGGGCATGGTGATGTGAGCCTGTAATTCCCACTACTCAGGAGGCTGAGGCAGGAGAATTGCTTGAACGCAGGAGGC
>NW_012102976.1:1211608-1212195 GCF_000951045.1 Mandrillus leucophaeus | reverse complement strand
AGCCTGGCTCCATCGCCCAGGCTGGAGTGCAGTGGCATGATCTTGGCTTACTGCAACGTCTACCTCCTGGGTTCAAGTGATTCTCCCAACTCAGCCACCCCAGTAGCTGGGACTATAAGCATGAACCACCAAGCCCAGCTAGTTTTTGCATTTTAGTAGAGATGGGGTTTCACCGTGTTGGCCAGGCTGATCTTGAACTCCCGACCTCAAGTGATCTGCCTGCCTTGACCTCAGCCTCCCAAAGTGCTGGGGTTACAGGCATGAGCCACTATGCCCAGCCTGTTTCTCGGTTTTAAATCCACATTAGCAGTTTAGAAGGTGATATACAGAGCGTGCTCTTCAGAGCTGGCCCTCTCAAGAATTTTTCAGTGCTCCATGAGCTGAGCAGGATAAGAGCTCAGCAGGATAAGGGAGAGGGATAGGGAGTAGGAAGTAGGACTGCAGGGTTACAGGGGACACCACCACATTCACCACTACAGATTAATGGTTTCGTGGGCAAATACACTTTGAAAAGTGGTGGTTGAACCAGCACCAGCTGCATTCTTAATGGCCAGACTTCTTAAAACATTAAGTAACTATAATAATGA
>NW_012102976.1:1209300-1211221 GCF_000951045.1 Mandrillus leucophaeus | reverse complement strand
TTTTATATAATCATCAGATCTCATGAGACTTATTCACTATCATGAGAACAGCATGGGAAAGACCTGCCCCAATGATTCAATTACCTCCTACTGGGTTCCTCCCACAACAGTAGGAATTCAAGATGAGATTTGGGTGGGGACACGACCAAACTATATCATATAGTTCTTAAGATAATGGGCTTTGGAGTCAGATTGCCTGGATTTTCATCTAGAATATGGGAAATGAAGTTGATGCAATGGTGACTTTCAAGCATTCTCCCAGGCATGCTATCCTAGGCTAGATCATAGTACAGAATGGCTCACACATAAAATAAAGATGCTTGAATCACTTTAAAACATACAAGTAGGCTGGGCATGGTGGCTCATGCCTGTAATCCGGCACTTTGGGAGGCGAGTGTGGGCAGATCACCTGAGGACAGGAATTTGAGACCAGCCTGGCCAACATGGTGAAACCCCATCTCTACTAAAAATACAAAAAAATTAGCTAGGCATGGTGATGTGAGTCTGTAATCTCAGCTACTCTAGAGGCTGAGGCAAAAGAATCACTTGAACCTGGGGACAGAGGTTGCAGTGAGCCGAGATTGTGCCACTGCACTCCAACCTGGGTGACACAGCGGGACTCCATCTCAAAAAACAACAACAAACAAACAAACAAAAATACAACTAGAAGCAAGAGGGTAAGAGATGGGGAAGGCTGACACATTTAGGAGTGGATCTCAGGGTTGTGGAGGACCACACTACCTGAATGTCCTCTCTCTCTCTCTCCTCCCACCCCCAACATTAGTCTTCCTTCCTGAATCATTTGATTACAAAGACCAAAGCTGAGAATGAACAAGGGTGCTCTCAGCAGATGGAAGGTGCCTGAAGCAAACATACTTATACTTTTTCTGGGAGAGAAGTAGGGACAAGCACTTCTGATACAAAAGTGTAGTTTACCATAGCCTGCTGAACAGCTGTGGATTGTGTCTGCATCTCTTGAATTGAGCACAATGGGTGCCTGATTTTGGAGATACTATTAAAGTATGATAAAAATATTGTGTTATATTTAGAAAAAAGGGTATTTATCTTATAGAGAGACACACAAAGATATGTATGGATAAAGGGAAACAGGTGGGGACATAAATGAAAGTAGATTGACCATGAGTTGATAATTGTTAAAGTTGTGTGTGGGCCCAGGTTGCAGTGAGCTGTGATTGTGCCACTGCACTCCAGTCTGAGCAACAGAGTGAGACCCTGTCTCTCTAAATAAAAAAGAAAGACTGGGTTGTGGGTAAATGGGGACACATTACTTCATTCTCTCAATTTATGTCTATGTATGACTTTTTCATATAAAAAGCCTTTTTTTTTTTTTTTTTTAACAAACAAGGTCTCACTGTATCCCCAGAATGGAGTGCAGTGGTATGATCATAACTCACTGCAGCCTTGGACTCCTATGCTCAAGCAATCCTCCCACCTCAGCTTCCCGAGTAGCTGGGACTATCGGCATGCATCACCACACCAGATAATTTTTAAAAACTTTTATAGAGACAGGGGTCTCACTGTCTACACACTCTGGTCTGGAATTCCTAGTCTCAAGGTCTCAAGCAGTCCTCTCACCTTGGCCTTCTAAAGCACTGAGATTACAGGTGTGAGCCACCTTTTTTCATAAGAAAAAACTTTTTAAAATGAACTTGTATCCACACACACAAAATCTTGTTTATTTGACAAATAAATGGCATGAAAAATAGGAAGAAGGAACCATTGTAAATTAAAAGAGAATTCAAGAGATATGTGTTTGAAACAACACAGGAGAGCTTGACTTCCTCATGTTCTTAGTGTATTTTAGCTCTTGGGGTTTGTAGAGGAGTTGCCTTATATTTCTGTTTGTTGATTTTATTTTTATTTTTATTTTATTTTATTTTATTTTATTTTATTTTATTTT
>NW_012102976.1:1208179-1209250 GCF_000951045.1 Mandrillus leucophaeus | reverse complement strand
GGAGGCTGAGGCAGGAGAATTGCTTGAACGCAGGAGGCGGAGGTTGCAGTAATCCAAGATTGTGCCACGGCACTCCAGCCTGGGTGACAGAGCAAGACTTTGTCAAAAAAAAAAAAAAAAAAAAGGTCGAACTGGACTTCCAGTTCCATGTGGCTGGGGAGGCCTCAAAATCATGGCCGGAGGTGAAAGGCACTTCTTATGTCATGGCAGCAAGAGAAAATTAAGATAAAGCAAAAGCAGAAACCCCAATAAACCCATCAGATCTTATGAGACTTGTTCACTATCACGAGAATAGCACAGGAAAGACCGGCCCCCATGATTCAATTACCTCCCCCTGGGTCCCTCCCACAACACGTGAGAACTCTGGGAGATAGAATTCAAGTTGAGATATGAATGGGGACACAGCCAAACTATATCACTCCAGTTCCCAACAAGTTCTTCATCTCCATGTGAGACCATCTCAGCCCAAATTTCATTGTTCATATCATTATCAGCATTTTGGTCAAAGCCATTCAACAAATCTCTAGGGAATTCCAAACTTTCCCACATTTTCCTGTCTTCTTCTGAGCCCTCTGAACTGTTCCCATCTCTTCCTGCTACCCAGTTCCAAAGTTGCTTCCACATTTTCGAGTATCTTTTCAGCAGCACCCCACTCTGCTGGTACCAATTTACTGTATTAGTCCGTTTTCACGCTGCTGATGAAGACATATCAGAAGACTGAGTAACTTACAAAAGAAAGAGGTTTATTGGACTTACAGTTCCACGTGGCTGGGGAAGCCTCACAATCACGGCAGAAGGTGAAAGGCATGTCTCATGTGGTGGCAGACAAGAGAAGAGTGCTTGTGCAGGGAAACTCCTGTTTTTATATAATCATCAGATCTCATGAGACTTATTCACTATCATGAGAACAGCATGGGAAAGACCTGCCCCAATGATTCAATTACCTCCTACTGGGTTCCTCCCACAACAGTAGGAATTCAAGATGAGATTTGGGTGGGGACACGACCAAACTATATCATATAGTTCTTAAGATAATGGGCTTTGGAGTCAGATTGCCTGGATTTTCATCTA
>NW_012102976.1:1201921-1203664 GCF_000951045.1 Mandrillus leucophaeus | reverse complement strand
TAGGGAGTAGGAAGTAGGACTGCAGGGTTACAGGGGACACCACCACATTCACCACTACAGATTAATGGTTTCGTGGGCAAATACACTTTGAAAAGTGGTGGTTGAACCAGCACCAGCTGCATTCTTAATGGCCAGACTTCTTAAAACATTAAGTAACTATAATAATGATGGCAGTGGTAGCCTGTCTGGAGTGGCTGCTGCCATGACGCCAAGGGAGGCGCCGACAGGGCTGCATGCCCCCTTGGAGCCAGGGAGCCAAGAATAGATGGGAGCCCTGCCCCTTTTGAGTTGGAAAGGAGGGAGCCCTGCCCTTCAGGGGACAGCTGCAGCTGCCCAGTCACAGATGTGGAATCCAGTATCCCTGAACTCTCAGGGACCAGGAAGTCCCCCTTCCCCCTGCAGTCTTGGATGTGTCTGCTCCCACTGCTTGGCCTCTCCCCACTCCTGGTACCTGCTCCAGTTTTGGAGCAAAGGTGAGGCCAAGCCCAGGTGCTGTCACAACCTGGCCAGGTGTGCACATGCTCAGGACAGCACTGACACACCTGCTGCCTCAGCCCCCCTTGAGACTGTGGGCACCTAATGAGCATGGGAGGGAGGCTGAGTGGGGGCTGAGGGCCGCTTGGTGTGGGCCTGCAGACGCCCCTCAGCATGAACAGCCTGGGTGCCATGGGCACCATGGATGGCAGAGTGATGGCAACAGGAGGCAGACAGGCTCCTGGGCAGAAAAAGGCGGGTACCGGTGAAGCGTCACCTTCAAGCTGGATATGGCCTGAAGCCTGGTGGCCACACTATCAGTTCCGTCGACTGGAGTGAGAACTTATGGTGTTTTTTTTGGGCCTGCCCATGGCCACCCATGGACCAATCAGCATGCATTTCCTCCCCTCTGAAGCCCGTAAAAACCCCCAGACTCAGCCAGACTCAGACAGACTACTGCACGACCTGCCTGCAGAGAGGAGATACCCACTGTGGGTCTCCCCTCCACTGAGAGCTGGACACTTGACAGGACAACTTGCCTGTGGAAAGGAGCTACCCACTTTGGTCTTGAACTCCTGTCCTCAAGTGATTCTCCCATTTCAGCCTCCCAAAGTATTGGGATAACAGGCATTAGCCACCATGCCTCGCCAGGAGCTACCCACTTTGGGTCTCCTGAGAACTGTTCTGCTGCTCAATGAAGCTCTTCTCCACCTTGTTCACCCTACAGTTGTCTGCATACCTCATTCTTCCTGGATGCAGGACAAGAACTCAGGACCCACTGAATGGTGGGACTAAAAGAGCTGTAACAGGCTAGGCTTTACAGAGGCTCACTCCTGTAATCCCAGCACTTTGGAAGGCCTATGTGGGTAGATCACTTGAGGTCAGGAGTTCAAGACCAGCCTGGCCAACATGGTGAGACCCTGTCTTTACTAAAAATACAAAAATTAGTCAGGCATGGTGGCGTGTGCCTGTAATCTCAGCTACCCGAGAGGGTGAGGCACGAGAATTGCTTGAACCCAGGAGGTGGATGTTGCAGTGAGCTGAGATTGCGCCATTGCACTCTATCTGAGTGACAGAGAAAGACTTCCTCTCAAAAAAAAAAAAAAAAGAAAAGAAAACAAAGAGAAAGGCCACGTGAAGACAGAGACAGAAACTGGAATGATGCTTGCACCAGCCAAAAAATACCGGGATCCAATGCTGGAAGAGACAAGAGAGAGCCTTCTCAAGAACCTTCAGAATGATGGTAGCCATGCCAACTAATTTAAGGAA
>NW_012102976.1:1200178-1201871 GCF_000951045.1 Mandrillus leucophaeus | reverse complement strand
ACACACACACACACACACACACACACACACTCGCCACATTGCACGATGAGAAGGAGAGAAGAGCTGTGACCCTCTGGGGAGCCCAGACCTAGGGGTACCCCAAAGCAGGACTGTGACACCCTTTTTGGGGTTCTACAGTTCCTGCTGCCTCCAAGCTTCCAGGTGCCACTGCATTCCCCTTGTCCAGGTACAGGTGCCTGCAGCAGAAGCTGCGTGCAGTACATCTGGTTCAGCCACAGCCTTGCACGGAGCCAGCACCTGTGCCAGCGCCTGGAGCTGCTTGCCCTGCTGCAGCAGCGAGCGTGCCTGGCTCGCACAGTGGGTGGACGCCGCGCTTGCTCACTTACACAATCCTCGCCCTCTGTGCCTGGTTTGCATTTAGCAGGTATGGGATCCAGGCCGGTAGCGTGAGCTGAGTACAGCCTGCTGGACAGAGTGGGTGGAATGAGCCCAGTGGATGCAAGCAATACTCAGGGGGAAGGCACCGCTGGCCACAGAGGTTTCTGGTCGGCAAAGCGACACCTTAAGGATCCTGTGACAATAATATATATGGTGATTCTCCCAGAGATGGAATTTAGAATGAAGTCATTCTGAAGTGTATCTGACTACAGACTCCTTTTTCAAAGAGCATCTCAAGAAATTTTCATCTGAGCCATTAATTTGCTGTGAGAACTTATATGATTAAGCCTCTTTAAGCCTCAGTTTCTTTATTTAGAAAATAGAGATAATAATCCTATCCCATTGCTATCATGGAGATTAAGTTAGAAATTGGATAACAAGTTTATGGTCCCCAGCACAAACTCTTTAAAAGCTATAACTATTATTAGTAATACATTCTGTCCAATTTAAATACAAAGCATTGTGTGTGTGTGTGTGTGTGTGTGTGTGTGTATGTATGTGTGTGTATTTAGAGAGAGGGTCTCACTCTGTCATACAGTCTGGAGTGCAGTGCCATGATCATAGCTCACTGCAGCCTCAAACTTCTAGGCTCAAATGATCCTCCTGCCCCAGCCTCCCAAAGTGCTGGGATCATAGGTGTTAGCCACCAGGCCCAGCCCTAATAATCATTTTAATTCCTCGTATTTTCCTTTGTTGATGTACCATAGTTTACTAAGCTATTCTAATGTCAGATTCTCAGTTTGTTTTCCACTTTTTAAAATATATCATAGTCAGTGCTGTAAGGAAAAACTGTACTGTTGCTTGCTTTTTACTTTACTTTAAATATTGTCTTTAGGATAATGTTTTAGAAGTCAAATTACAATAAAATAGTATGAGCTTCACTCAGTGTTTGCTATATATAGTCTCATTGTTCCTAAAAGAATTGTATCATGCACATTTTTTACATGATATGATATTAGGCAGTAGTTCCTAATCTATTTCAAAATGTTTATCTAAACGCCTTTAAAAATGCTGTTAAGGCTGGGCGTGGTGTGGCTCATGCCTGTAATCTCAACACTTTGGGAGGCTGAGGCGGGTGGATCACCTGAGGACTGGAGTTCAAGACCAGTCTGGCCAACATGGTGAAACTTCATCTCTACTAAAAATACAAAAAATTAGCCCGGCATGCTGACAGGCACCTGTAATCCCAGCTACTTGGGAGGCTGAGGCAGAAGAATCACTTGAACCTGGGGGGCGGAGGTTGCAGTGAGCAGAGAGCACGCCATTGCACTCCAGACTGGGCAACAAGAGCGAA
>NW_012102976.1:1197912-1200128 GCF_000951045.1 Mandrillus leucophaeus | reverse complement strand
TGACAGGCACCTGTAATCCCAGCTACTTGGGAGGCTGAGGCAGAAGAATCACTTGAACCCGGGGGGGTGGAGGTTGCAGTGAGCGGAGAGCATGCCATTGCACTCCAGACTGGGCAACAAGAGCGAAACTCTGTGTCAAAAAAAAAAAAAAAATGCTGTAATATTCATACATCTAAAAGTCAGTCCTTGAACAGCAATTAATATAACATTAATAATCAACAGAAATTCTTCTCATTTACCTAAAGAGTTTAAAAATAATTTTAGGCCAGGAGCAGTGAGTCATGCCTGTAATCCCAGCACTTTGGGAGGCCAAGGCAGGTGAATCACCTTGGGTCAGGAGTTCTTGACCAGCCTGACCAACATGGTGAAACCCCATCTATACTAAAAATACAAAATTAGCTGGGCATGGTAGTGCACATCTGTAACCCCAGCTACTTAGGAGGCTGAGGCAGGAGAATCACTTGAACCTGGGATGCGGAGGTTGTAGTGAGCTGAGATCGCCCCACTGTACTCAAGCCCGGGCAACAGAGCAAGACTCTGTCTCAAATAAATAAATAAATAAAAATAATTTAATAATATAATTAATTAATGTATTAATTAATTATACATTTTCTTCTCTCTTTGAACCTCTTATTGGAAAAATTATCAATAGTCACTGACATAGCATATGGGCAGCATGAAGAAAAACAGAATAATTTACAGAATTTATCCCAATTTTGTAAAATGTATCCTTTCCGGAGAAATAAAAACCTTAATTTGAGGGAGAAGTTACACCAATTACCAAATAAAATTTACTTCAGCAACTCACCCTAGCATCCAGAGCTACCTTCCTGCTGTTAAAAGTGTTAGAATTCAGCCGGGTATGGTGGCTCATGCCTGTAATTCCAGGGCTTTGGGAGGCCGAGGAGGCAAATCACAAGGTAGGAGTTCAAGACCAGCCTGGCCAACATGGCGAAACCAAGTCTCTACTAAAAGTACAAAAATTAACCAGGTGTGGTGGCACGTGCCTGTAATCCCAGCTACTCGGGAGGCTGAGGTGGGAGGATCGTTTGAACCGGGGAGGCAGAGGTTGCAGTGAGCTGAGATCATGCCACTGCACTCCAGCCTGGGTGACAGAGTGAGACTCTGGATCAAAAAACAAAAAAACAAAAGAAAAAAAAATGACGGAAAATACCAAGTATTGGTGAGAAGGTAGAACAAACAGAAAGAACGCTCATACAATCAGACATACAAAAGTGCTTTCTTTATGATCTTATTTACATAAAGTACAAAGACCAGCCAAAACGAATCTATTAGTTTGAAGTCAGCATAGAGGTTATCTCCGTGGGAGGGAGGGTAGTGATTAAAAGGGAACACAAGGAAGTTTGGGAATAGTGATACGGTACTGTTTCTGGATCTTGGTGCTGATGACATAGTTGTTTTCAGTTCATAACAATTCACCAAGCTGTATACTTATGATATGTGCACTTTTATGTATGTATAGTATACTCAATAAAAGTCTTTCTTCAAACTACAATGCAATACCACTTCATACCCAGCAGAATGGCTAAAATAAAAGAGACACAAAATACAGTTGTTCCTTGGTATCCATGGAGGATTGGTTCCAGGATCTCCCTTGGATACCAAAATCTGCAGATGCTC
This sequence comes from Mandrillus leucophaeus, assembly GCF_000951045.1. Classification (NCBI taxonomy): domain Eukaryota; kingdom Metazoa; phylum Chordata; class Mammalia; order Primates; family Cercopithecidae; genus Mandrillus; species Mandrillus leucophaeus. The sequence goes on along the minus strand of NW_012102976.1, from coordinate 1,198,487 downwards.
ATGTCCCTGATATAAAGTGGTGTAGTGTTTGCATATAACCTATGACATCCTCCTGTATACTTTAAATCACTCTAGATTACTTATAATGCTTAATGCAATGTAAATGCTGTGTAAATAGTGGTTATACTTTTAAAAAAATTTTTATTGTTTATTGTTGTTTTTTATTGTGTTTTTTCCTGCAAATATTTTCCATCTTCGGTTGGTTGAACTCACATATGTGGAACCCATGGATATGGAGAGCTGACTGTACTAAGTATTGGCAAAGATATACAGCAACAAGTATGCTCACATGAGGAGGGCGTGGTGGTTCACATCTGTAATCCCAGCACTTTGGGAGGCTGAGATGGGAGGATTGTTTGAGGCCAGGAGTTCCAGAACAGCCTGGGTAACGTAGCAAGAAAAATAAAAAATAAAAATAAGTCAGGTGTGGTGGTGCATGTCTGTAGTCTCAGCTGCTCGGGAGGCTGAGGCAGGAAGATTGCTTGAGCCCAGGAGGTCAAGTCTGCAGTGAATTGTGATCATGCCACTGCCCTCCAGCCTAGGCAACAGAGCAAGACCTGTCTCTAAAAAAAAAA
>NW_012102976.1:1189213-1191547 GCF_000951045.1 Mandrillus leucophaeus | reverse complement strand
GTTAACTAGTTTGGAAAAATAGTCTGAAACGCAGCATTGCAATAGCATATGGCTTTTACCTCATTTAGATGAATCATTAACCCAGCCACTCTGTGGTACAGGGTATTTGACTAACCTTGTAAACCAAGTCAGGGAGCAAATGCAGAGGCTGTGGTTGCCTTCCTCCCTGAAGGAACAAGGAAGTGAAATGATTTGGTGAAGAGTTCCCAACACCAAGTGTCCCCTGTTCAGCTTTTGATTCTCATCACTAAATGTGTCTTTTCTCTGATTTCGAAGGGAAGAAACACCTTCAGAGAGGATTTTTTAAGTGACTGTAAAGAAACGTCAAACCAAAATATCCTATTCCCCTGTCAATTAACCCATGGGAAAATTTCAGGGGAGTTGGAACGAGCTGTTGGTTTATCTACCACCAGATGTCGACAAATAATCTAATGAAAGTTCACGTTAATCTTTCTGTGTTAAGCACTTCCGCGCTTGCTCTTTTTTTTTTTTTTTTTTTTTGAGATGGAGTCTTGCTCTGTCACCCAGGCTGAAGTGCAGTGGTGCATCTCGGCTCACTGCAACCTCCACCTCCCTGGTTCAAGTGATTCTCCTGCCTCAGCCTCCTCAGCCTCCTGAGGAGCATCATTTAGCGATGAGCTCTTACTCAGCCAGAAGGGGGCGTGCAGAAACAGCAACCGAACATTTTGATTAAGTCTGAGATCTGTTTGAATCCCATCTATGGCTGCCAGATTAAGCTAGCTGAAGTTAGAGTGAGACTTCCTCGAAGACTTTGAGCAGCTCTCCACCGCTTAATATATTAGGTGCAAACTCTCAGAAATTCAAGCTTAGCTCAAAATAATTATTTCAGTTAAGGATGATGGTGTATTTTGGTCTCTTGGAAAAGTCTGAAATCAGATACTGTATATTGTAGCAGTGTGAGTAGTGGGAGCTATGGCAATTTTTTTGTTTCTTTCTTTATTTCTTTGAGACAGGGTCTCACTCTGTCGCCCAGGCTGGAGTGCAACGGCACTTTTTTGGCTCACTGCAATCTCCGCCTCCGGGGTTCAAGTGATTCTCCTGCCTCAGCCTCCCCAGTAGCAGGGATTACAGACACACACCACTATGCCTGGCTAATTTTTGTATTTTTAGTAGAGATGGGGTTTCACCATGTTGGCCAAGCTGTTGAACTCCTGACCTCAGGTGATTCACCCTCCTCGGCCTCCCAAAGTGCTGGGATTACAGGCATGAGCCACCGTGCCTGGCCAATTTTTTTGTTTAGTGACCTCATTTCCTCCATCTCCTTGCCATTGTCAAAAAGTACATTACTCTTGAAGGCAGGTCTTATGAGAACAAAGCAAAGAGAGCTTTGCATTGGTAAATACCGAACACCCCAAATGGCGCTCTCCAGTATTTAAATTTAAGCAATTATTTGCACCTATTCTTAATACTCATCCCTAGGCCTTGTAAAGTAACTAGAATATTTTCAAGGACTATCACGTTTCTCAAGTAATGTTGAGAAAAAAGTCACAGATTAAAGATCCTCATCTATACATACCTATACAGTCCCAGCTGCTTGAAAGGCTGCAGTGGGAGGATTGCTTGAAGCCAGGAGTTCAAGACTCGACTGGGCAACAAAGCAAGAACCACCCCCCCAACCATCTCAACAAAAAACAATTTAAAGTAATTCTTATCTGTATTTTAAAACATTTTAAATTTAAATTAAATTTTTACAATTATATGTATTTTAAAATTAAAATACATATAAAAATCATCTGTAGGCTGGGTGTGGTGGCTTACACCTATAATCCCAGCACTTTGGGAGACGGAGGTGGGCGGATCACCTGAGGTCGGGAGTTCGAGAGCAGCCTGACCAACATGGAGAAATCCCATCTCTACTAAAAATACAAAAATTAGCTGGGCATGGTGGTGCATGCCTGTAATCCCAGCTACTAGGGAGGCTAAGGCAGAAGAATTGCTTGAACCTGGGAGGCAGAAGTTGCAGTGAGCCAAGATCATGCCACTGTATGCCATCCAGGGTGACAGAGCAAGACTCCATCTCAAAAAATAATAATAATAAAATAAAATAAAATAAAATGCCTCCTAAAATTAATAAGCAAGGAAAAATCCAATAGAAAAATAGGCCAATAATATGAAAAGGAAATTCATAGAAGAGGAAACAGGAGAAAGCCCTCAGTCTCACTAGAAGTCAGGAAAAATGCAATGAATTCATGGATATAAATATATTGATGTGAAGGTATAAAAATACACAATTTATGAGTGGTTGAAGGGTTAAGGAGAGAGTAATGGGACTGGGATTGAAAGTCATAGGAGGCTTCAACTGTAATTGCAGTG
>NW_012102976.1:1186414-1188438 GCF_000951045.1 Mandrillus leucophaeus | reverse complement strand
AAAAAAAAAAAAAAAAGAGAGAAAGAAAATTAGGATTTAAGGTGAAAGTGACAAAATGGTAAGAGTTATCACACTTCAGTAGTGTCTTTTGGTGAACACATATTTGCATTTCTGTTGGGTATGTACCTAGGAGTAGATTCGCTAGGTGATAGAATATGCACATGTTCTAGTAATGTTCTGTTTCTTAATCTATTTTTTTTTTTTTTTTGAAACAGGGTCTTGCTCTGTTGCCCAGGCTACAGTGCAGTGACATGATCACGGCCCACTGCAGCCTCAACCTCCTGGGCTCAATCAATCCTCCCACCTCAGCCTCCCAAGTAGCTGGGACTACAGGTATGCACCACCATGCCCAGCTAACTTTTTAATTTTTTTCTAGAGACAGGGTCTTGCCATGTTGCCTGGGCAGGCTATTTTTAATTTTAAACTTACTAATCAAGTGAAGTCAAAAGTTATTCAATGGCCGGCCAGGCACAGTGGCTCATGCCTGTAATCCCAACACTCTGGGAGACCGAGGTGGGTGGATCACCTGAGGTCAGGAGTTCAAGAACAGCCTGGCCAACATGGTGAAACCCTGTCTCTACTAAAAATACGAAAATTAGCCAGGTGTGGTGGTGCGCGCCTGTAGTCCCAGCTACTCGGGAGGCTGAGGCAGGAGAATCACTTGAACTCGGGAAGTGGAGGTTGCAGTGAGCTGAGATTGTGCCACTGCACTCCAGCCTGGGCGACAGAGTAAGACTCTGTCTCAAAAAAAGAAAAAAAAAAAAGGTTATTCAGTGACAAGGATTGTGATGCTGAGGCAGGAAATGCTAGTGAAGTAGGTAGGAAAGGAGCAAGGGAGGTGGAATGCAATTAATGTTAGTAGATCGCCTGGCCCTGCAAAATGGACGTGTGGGCTTTTACAAGACACGGATATTTTCATATAAACTCTAGATGCTTTGTTACTGGGGACCAACTTGAGAAAAAGGGAAATGTCTCCATACAACGTTAACAAGGGAAACTCACTATGTAGCCAAAACAGGGAGGAAAACAACAACTTGTAAAAGATCATGTGTTACTAAGTCAGTTCATTCGTTTATTCAACCATTCAATCAGCATAAACTCCCAGCACTGTGCGGGAGGTCAAGAACATGGCGATAAATGAGGTCGGAAAATAGTACCGCAAGCCACCCCCCGGTCAAGTCTTCTCCTGGTTGGGTGCTGCCATCTCAAAGGAAAGGTGGGGCTGAGAAGGCTGTACCCGCTCCAAGCCTACCTCCCACCCCTTCTCAGCCCCACTAATAGTAATACCACTTTCCCTTCCTCTTCAGTTCTCTACCTTCTACCCATGGGGCTTGGCTCCTCCCATCCTCCCATTCACCTTCCCCCAACTACCAAGATAGTCTTCAAACCGTAATAATCCCAAGCAATCTACTTCTGAGGCTGAGTTTTGCAAATAATTCTATGGGAGCGAGGCAGGGGGTGATTTCCAGGACCTGAGGAAGCAAGAATGGGGCCTATTTGTGGAATGAGCAAATTGAATGAATAGTCACACTTTGGTTGTATCTCTTAAGCAAAATAACCTATAATTAGAATTTTAATAGGCCAGAAATTAAAGGAGGTGTACAAGGCAGGGCAGAAAGGAGGAGCAAGGACCCTTCAATTCCCATCCTCCAAAGTGGTTACAATCCTGCTGTCTAAGGTCCAGATTATTTGGGTTCAACCCGGCTTTTCCATTTGTCACTTGAGTGACCTAGGACAGATCCTTTCAGATACCTCTCTGTACCTCTTTCCTAATTCATAAGGTTGGAGGAATAGTTATTTCACAAGGTTACAAAGATAAAGCCCTGGGAGCAGCACTTCGCATGTAACGAATGCTCCGTGTGTTAGCTGGACACGTGACCTGGGGCGCCTCTGCTACTGTGACAGTCGGGACAGGCCTGCCCACTCCCCCAGCTCTCTGCTCCTTGTGTTAGCTGGACGCGTGATCTGCGGCCCCTCTGCCACTGTGACAGTCAGGACAGGCCTGCCCACTCCCCCAGCTCTCT
>NW_012102976.1:1180220-1181509 GCF_000951045.1 Mandrillus leucophaeus | reverse complement strand
TTGTTAAGTACGTGTCTGATGTTAGCTCCACATATGATTTATTTTGTTGGTTGTTATTTTCTGAGTCATAAAAGGAGGGGTTCCAGTGTTCAGGAAGTCCAAAATGAATGAAATTTGCTTGACTGCTTAGCAACCTCCTATCTAAAAATCAGTCTTTTGAGCCGGGTGTGGTGGCTCTTGCCTGTAGTAGTCCCAGCTGCTCAGGAAGCTGAGGAGGGAGGATCCTTTGAGCCTAGGAGTTCGAGGCTGTGATGAGTCATGATCATGCCAGTGCACTCCAGCCTGCGTGACAAAGCAAGACCCCCTTTCAATAATCAATCAATCAGTCTTTTTGTGGTTATGCCCAAGGACCAGGTACAGGATAGGAGGTTGCCCTGAAGCTACAGATACCCCATTTTATGTTGGCTATGGACAGGCTATGAATAATATTTATGAGGAATGAAAATAGTTTTAGTTTTTTTAAAAAATTTAAATATGTCTTCTTCTTTGGACTGTCATACTTTTAGTTTTTAACCATAGTTTATTTTGTGTAGGTTGATGTGAGGAACACCTTTAAAAAAGTGTTAACTCTGTGGTTAAAAAAAAATCAAAATTGTCATTCAGCTTCTTAATTTCCTAAATTAGCCTCTGAATTTGATTGATTGGCTTGCTTTGAGTTAGTGCTGAAAACTGAACTGAATCTTTGCCAATTCAGACAGCAGTATTGTGACTTGATGTCTTTTTTTTTTTTTTTTCTGAGACAAGGTCTCACTCTGTCACCCAGGCTGGAGTACGGTAGGGTGATCATAGCTCACTGTAGCCTTTGCCTCCCAGGCTCAGGTGATCCTCCCACCACAGCCTCCCAAGTAGCTGGGACTAACAGGTGCACAACAAAGCCCAGTAAATTTTTTTGTAGAGATGGGGTTTCACCACATTACCCAGGCTGCTCTTGAACTCCTGGACTCAAGTGATCTGTCTGCCTCGCCCTCTCAAAGTGCTGGGATTGCAGGCATGAGCCACCATGCCCAGTTGACCTCTTCATTATTTATGGAGTCTATGCCCCTGGGTGTATTAGGGTGCTCATTTCAAACAATCAAAAGGAATTATTTGATTCCTTTCATAATTACCCCAGTCTTAAGAAGACTAAGAAAAAAATAGTTTGTTCCACAAGTGTGAAGAAGAAATTCTGAAATTAGAAGGAAAATTTGCATGAATGCCTTTTGTATCTGCCTCTTTACATTTTGGTAAATTTCAGCAATCAGCTGGGTGCAGTGGCTCATGCCTGTAATCCCAGCACTTTGGGAGGGCGA
>NW_012102976.1:1175688-1176660 GCF_000951045.1 Mandrillus leucophaeus | reverse complement strand
CAGCTCTCTGCTCCTTGTGTTAGCTGGACGCGTGATCTGCGGCCCCTCTGCCACTGTGACAGTCAGGACAGGCCTGCCCACTCCCCCAGCTCTCTTCTGCAGCTCTATTCCTGGTGGCCCGTGGGTAGCTCTTGGACAAAACTCAACATACCCAGTCTCCCAAGACTAGCAACAATTCCTAGTTACAACAGTTTAAATTCATATGAAGCTGAAACAGGAAGTCTGCGTCAAAGGAACAAATCTGCCAAGGTTTCCCTGGTCCAATTGTAGATCACCTCTGAGGTTATTACACAGAGTACTTTTATTCCTCTCTTCTAAACTTCCTGCTTCTAGATGAGGCCTAGGGAACCTACTGCTGCATTATAAAGCCCATTTCAGTGCCTTTCTGCATCCCTTGGCAACCCTCCTAGAATGTGGAAGCAGCTCATTTAAAAATAGAACGCTTTTTTTTCTTTGGTCCTTCTACACTTAGTAGACAGTGTACTAAGTGGAAAAATAGTCATCCTAGTCTTTCCTCCCATTTTCTTCCCTTTTTTCTGTCCCTCCTCTTTTCTTCTCCACTTCTTTTTTTTTTCTTTTTTCCTCTGCTTCTTTAAATCCCTCCCTGTGGGTCAGAATCGAGCTCATTCTGTTCTGGACTTCGTTTTGTTCTGAACTTCATTTTGTTCTGAACTATATAGACACAAGCCTAGGAAATGGTAGTTTCTTTTCCGAACTTGGTGCATGGCTGAAAAATGAGACCGAAGAGGTTCCTGGGCAAAGAACAGGAAATGAAGAGAAAAGGAACTGGCTCTGGGAAGGGGCTTAGAGACATTTCCCAAGCTGATTAGTTCGTTACTAGCAATTACTATTCAGCCTCCCACGAGTGGCCAGACTTAGATTCTCTTAGGATAAAATTCATAATGCTAGATCCAACCTTTTACCTGGTCTTCAATGCAGTGTATTTTATCTCTGGATTTCTTTTTTTTTTTT
>NW_012102976.1:1168591-1171253 GCF_000951045.1 Mandrillus leucophaeus | reverse complement strand
AAAAAAAAAAAAAAAAAAATCAGCAATCAGAAGAAAATGTCCGCCTACTCTACATTACATCTACTTTCTCAGGTTCCTTCTCCCTTAATGGTTGCTCCTTCTCCCAGACCTCTTATCTTTGGGGTGCCCCAGGGCTCCTTCCTTGACCCTGGTCATTACCTGCTTTCATTTGCTCTGTTATCTCATTGATTTGGGGGATTTTACATTTCTTTCAGGAATGTCAGAGTATTCAAGAGTGAAGCAACAAGATGTTTCCTACTCTGAAACGGCTCAGTTAAACAAACAAACAAAAGCATGTATAAATAGACAAATATGGCTGGGCGTGGTGGCTCATGCCTGTAATACCAGCACTTTTGGAGGCCAGAGCGAGAGGATCGCATGAGCCCAGGAGTTTGAAACTAGTCTGGGCAACAAAGTGAGAACCTGTCTCTATTTTTAGTTTTAAAAGATAGAGAAATATAGAGCTAATATGGCAAAATGTTAATAATTGTTGAATGAAGGTAGAAGGTATATGTACTAAATGTATGTGCATTTGTGTATGTTTGAAAACATTCATATTAAAAGGATGGAAAAAAGTGAGTAATTATTATCTGTCTGCATACTTACAACTCCCAAATTATGTCTCCTGCTCAGACCTCTCTCCTGAACTCCAGATTCACATATCTGCAGCCCACTTATGGCCCCATTTGGATGTCAAAGCAGTGTATCCAAAACTGAACTCCTGATCTACCCTCAAGCCTGCTGCATCAGCAGCTTTCCCACCTCAGCTGATGACAACTCCATTTTTTGTAGTTGTTCAGGCTTCAAACCGTGGAGTCACTTTGACTCTTCTCTTTCTCTCCCAGTCCACATCCTATCCCTCTGTAAATTCTGTTGGTTCTGTTTGCAGAACTCATCCAGAATGTGATCTCTTTTTACCCCTGCCACTCTACGTGCTGGTTTGAACCACTCCCAGCTCTAGCCTGGATCATAACAGTAGGCTCCCACCTGTCCCACCTGGTCTCCTTGTTTTGTCTTGTCCCCTTCAGTCTATTCTCAACAGGGAAGCCAGAGAGATCCCCCCACTTTTTTTTTTTTTTGAGACAGAGTCTCACTCTGTCACCCAGGCTGGAGTGCAGTGGTGCAATCTCAGCTCGCTGCAACCTCCGCCTCCTGGGTTCCCCCCATTCTCCTGTCTCAGCCTCCTGAGTATCTGGAACCACAGGCGCCTGCCACCATGCCCGGCTAATTTGTTTTTTTTTGTTTGTTTTTTTTTGTTTTTTGTTTTTTGTATTTTTAGTAGAGACGGAGTTTCACCATGTTAGCCAGGATGGTCTCAATCTCCTGACTTCGTGATCCGCCTGCCTCAGCCTCGCAAAGTGTTGGGATTACAGGCGTCAGCCACAGCGCCTGGACCCTTTTTTTTCCTTTTTTTTTTTAAGACATTATCTTGCTCTGTCACCCGGGCTGGAGTGCAATGGCATGATCTTGGCTCCCTGCAACCTCCACCTCCCGGGTTCAAGCGATTTTCCTTTCTCTTGCCTCAGCCTCCCAAGTAGCTGGGATTACAGGCGCTGCCACCATACCCAGCTAATTTTTGTATTTTCAGTACAGGTGGGGTATCACCATGTTGGCCTGGCTGGTCTCGATTTCCTGACCTCAGGTGATCCATCCGCCTAGGCCTCACAAAGTGCTGGGATTACAGGCATGAGCCACCACTCCTGGCCCACAGAGACCCTTTAAAATGAAAGCCAAATTGAGTTCCTCTCTGCTTAAAAGTGCTTTGTTCAGAGGAAGCAAGGAAATAGTGGAAACTGAAATCCTTCAACAGCCCCAGGCCCTACCGAATTTCCTTGACCTTCCCACCTGGCCGACTATGCAGTCACTTTGGCCTCTTTGCTGTTTCCGGAATAAGCCACTATACTGCTTTCTTGGGACTCAGTGCAGCTGTTAACACTTCCTGGAATGTTCTTCCCCTAAACATTTACACCGTTTGCTTAAAATTAATTCCTAACAAAGTCTACCCTTAAGATTGCAATTTGCTTCTCCACACATGCCAGATCGACCTAACCTTGATTTTATTTCACTGTAGTGCTCACCACCTTCTAACACATTACCTGATTTCCTTATGCATTATGTTTCTCGTCTGTCTCCTTCACTTGAATATCAGCTTGGTGAGGAGAGGGATGTTTTACTTGCTGTTACATATCATGTGCCTAGAACAGTACTCAGCTCAGTGTGGGGCCTGGCATGCAATATCTGTGAAATGAATGAATAGGTACACTTTGGTTGTATCTCTTTAGCAGAAGGACTTATAATGATAACGTTTATAGGTCAGAAATGAAACTTGGTTGGGTGCAGTGGCTCACGCCTATAATCCCAGGATTTTGGGAGGCTGAGGTGGGAGGATGGCTTGAGGCCAGGAGTTCGAGACCAGCCTGAACAACATAGTGAAACTTCATTTCTACAGAAAAATCAAAACATTAGCCAGGTGTGGTGGTGCACGCCTGTAGTCTCAGCTAACTTGGGAGGCTGAGGTGGGCGAATTGCTTGGGCCTGGGAGGTCGTGGCTGCAGTGAACTGTGATCACACCACTGCACTCCAGCCTGGCCAACAGAGTGAGACCCTGTCTCAAAAAACAAAACAAAACAAAAGCAAAAACAAACAAACAAAAAAATTAGGC
>NW_012102976.1:1166204-1167906 GCF_000951045.1 Mandrillus leucophaeus | reverse complement strand
TTTTTTTTTTTTTTTTTTTTTTTGAGACAGAGTCTCACTCTGTCACCTAGGCTGGAGTGCAGTGGTGGGATCTCAGCTCACTGCAACCTCTGCTTTTTGGGTTTAAGCAATTCTTGTGCCTCAGCCTCCCAAGTAGCTGTGATTACAGGCACACGCCAGCACGCCTGGCTAATTTTTGTATTTTTAGTAGGGACAGGGTTTCACCATGTTGGCCAGGCTGGTCTTGAACTCTTGACCTCAAATGATCTGTCTTCCTCAACCTCCCAAAGTGCTAGGATTACAGGAGTGAGTCACGGTTCCCGGCCATGAAACCCACTGTCATTAACACTCACCCACATCCTCTACATTCCATGGCAAGCCAGGTTCTTCCTAAATGTTGTTAGCCCCTCAGACTAGTATGAAAAATTACTTTTTGACAATATAGTAGATTTCTCCCAACCTTTCTTGGCTAACTTCTTAAAAAGCAGAAGCAGAGTTATCATTATGCTCCCAGGAAGAGCTATTTATGTAATGCAACATAATTATTTTCTATAGCAATTCTGCTGGTAAAAGTAGCCTATTCTAGAAGGTAGCTCCTCTTTTTTTCTAGCTTGACCATATTTATAGACATGTTAAATGCCTTTCTTAGTGTCTCAATAATAAATCTTATAGTTGTATTTATTTATTTATTTTTGAGACAGGGACTTACTCTGTCACCCAGGCTGGAGTGCAGTGCTGCGGTCACAGTTCACTGCAGTCTTTACTTCCTGGGTTCAAGCGATCCTCCCACTTCAGCCTTCCTGCCACCACCACACCTGGCTAATTTTTGTATTTTTTGTAGAAACAGAGTTTTGCCATGTTGCCCAGGCTGATGTTGAAATTCTGGCCTCAAGCAATCCACCCACTTCCCAAAGAGCTGGGATTACAGGCATGAGCCACCATACCTGGCCAATCTTGTAGCTTTCAATGGATGAAAAGCCAATGGTTCACAAGTTCATCTGATCCTTTTTACTCCCTCTCCTCCCTTTTGTTGGTGTATGAAAATTGGTAAATTCAGAGAGAAAAGACAACTAATATAAGGCACTAAATGGAAATGAAAGTAAGTTGAACAAAGGATTAAAAAAAAAAAAAGACTGATTCCTGAAAGAGAGAATGATAGAGCTAATGTGCCAAAATATGAGCAATTGGTGAATTGGGCAAAAGGTATCAGAGAGCTTTTGTAGAATTCTTGTAGCTTTTCTGTAAGTTTGAATTACTTAAAAATAAAGAGTTAAAAACATGTCTGATCTTTTTGGGCTAAGTATTAGTAAATAGGTCATCCACATCTGGTAGCTGCTGGGGATACAATGACGAATGATGTACAGATCTTGTCCACATATTATTCACAATCTAGAAGGAGAGAGAGACATGTAAATAAATGTCTCAAGATTATGAAGTGGGGCTCCTTCGTTTCAGCATCCACTGTGGCACCAGTGAACAGATAATCAATTTAACAAAGTCAGCTGAAGCTAACGGTCCTCTCTGCCTAGGAGGAATTTTCGAAGGGAATGGGAAAAAATCTGTTTTACAATTCTTAGACTCCTCAGTTCTATCAAGGCTATAGAACGGGGAGAGAGCCCAGTCCCTGAGGGAGGAGAGCTGGAATGCCACCTTCTTAATCCCACACTTGTAGAACAATGCCAAGAGGATACCTTGGAGAACCTAAAATGTGTTTCTTCAGAGG
>NW_012102976.1:1160424-1165084 GCF_000951045.1 Mandrillus leucophaeus | reverse complement strand
CACCTGTAATCCTAGCTACTCGGGAGGCTGAGGCAGGAGAATTGCTTGAACTGGGGAGGTGGAGGTTGCAGCGAGCTGAGATTGTGCCACCGTACTCCAGCCTGGGCAACGGAGCAAGACTGCAGGAAGCAGAGGTTGCAGTTAGCTGAGATTGTGCCACTGCACTCCTGCCTGGACGACAGAGTGAGATTCTGTCTCCAAAACAAAAACGAGTAAATAATAAAAATAAGAATTAAAAAAGAGGCAAAATAAGAGCCTAAAAATATACTACCAAGGTAAAAGGTAATACCAAAAAGCTACCTGGTGTCTGGCAGAAATGTTGCAAGAATGTTATTGTTATTGTATAACAGGGCTTCACAAACTTTCATGTTCCTAGAAATCATCTGGGGATTGTGTTAGTATGCAGATTCTGATTCAACAGGTCTTGGGTAGGCCTGAGAGTCTGCATTTCTAATAAGCTCCCAAGTGATGCTGCTGGTCCAGGGACCTCAGTTTAATGAGTAAAGTAGAGGGCATGTGGGCCATGGTATCTGCCTTACTTGATAACCCCTCATAGCTGAAACTGATCATCCTCCTCCATGGTCCTCCATTCAGGACTTTTGTGAGGAGTAGAGAGGGGAGTATATTTATTGGCCCCACAGTGGGCTTCTGACTCAAGGAGAACTCTTCCACAGGCTAGGCTTCAAAATACAAGATGCCGGGGCCTAAGGCAGCTATAACAATTAGCTGGGTCACCTGGACCAGGAATTTGCACGAAAGCACAGACCAGGCACCAGAGGTAGTGACTATAACTCCCCAGGGGCCAGATAGGCTTAATAGTTCCATTCATTGTGTGTGTCCAAAACACTCCCTCCCCTTTTCCTCATGTAGTCTGGATACATCCACTCACTCATTTCTTCCTTCAGCAAGTATGTATTGAGCATCTACTCTACTGGAGGCACAGTTCTGGGCTCCAGAGACACAACGGAGAGTAAAATAGGCCCCTCATCTCAGGAAGTTTGCATTCAGACTTTTTAGACAAACTGGTGTGTGAATTATATACACTTCCAAGTGATAAAGAAAGTGAGAGGCGAATGAAAATACTCTTGAATTTTTTCACAATTATACTTTAGAGCAGGGGTCGCCAACCCTTGGGTTATGGACTGGTACTGGTCCGTGGCCTGTTAAGAACTGGCCTGCACAGCAGGTGATGAGTGGCGGGCGAGCAAGCAAAGCTTCCTCTGTATTTACAGTCCCTCCCCATGACTGGCATTACCACCTGAGCTCTGCCTCCCGTCAGATTAGTGGTGGTATTAGATTCTCACAGGAGCACGAACCCTATTGTGAACTGTGCACGCAAGGGATCTAGACTGCATGTTCTTTATGAGAATCTAATGCCTGATGATCTGTCACTGTCTCCCGTTACCTCCATATGGGACTGTCTAGTTGCAGGAAAACAAGCTCAGGGCTCCCACTGATTCTATGTTATGGTGAATTGTATGATTATTCATTATGCATTACAATGTAATATTAATAATAGTAGAAATAAAGTGCAGAATACATGTAATGTACTCGAATCATCCCAAAACAATCCACTCCCCTGCCATTCTGGTCCATGAAAAAATTGCCTTCCATGAAACTGGTCCCTGGTGCCAAGAATGTTGGGGCCTGCTGCTTTAGAGGGCATTTATCTTTAAACAACATTATCTGAAAATGGTGTGGGATAAGTTGTTGGTTCCCACTTTAATGCTGAGCAGTTTTGTTTTGTTTTTTTTTTTGAGATGGGGTCTTGCTCTGTCGCTCAGGTTGGAGTGCAGTGGTGCGATCTGAGCTCACTGCAAGCTCCACCTACCGGGTTCACGCCATTATCCTGCCTCAGCCTCCTGAGTAGCTGGGACTACAGGTGCCTGTCACCACGCCCAGCTAATTTTTTTGTATTTTTAGTAGAGATGGGGTTTCACCGTGTTAGCCAGGGTGGTCTCAACCTCCTGACCTCGTGATCCACCCGCCTCAGCCTCCCAAAGTGCTGGGATTACAGGTATGAGCCACCGTGCCCAGCCAATGCTGAGCATTTTTAAAGTTCTATTGTGGATACAAAAGAAAGTCACATACTTATATTGAATGTATGAACTTATAAGAAAGACTACAAGTCTTTGTCTATGGCATTTAGTAGGAAGATGACAAAACCATGCACATATTTTAAGACCTGCAGCTTTCTTAGCAGTGTTTTATAAAGTAAGAGTTAATGCATAAAATGGAGCAACTAAGAGCATTTGGAATTCTGACATTCCAAACCTGTCCTTGTTTTCCTTTTTTTTTTTTTTTTTGAGATGGAATCTTGCTCTGTCACCCAGGCTGGAGTGCAATGGTGCAATCTCGGCTCACTGCAACCTCTGTCTCCCGGATTCAAACGATTCTCCTGCCTCAGCCTCCTGTGTAGCTGGGATTATAGGCATACGTCACTATGCCTGGCTAATTTTTGTATTTTCAGTAGAGATGGGGTTTTACCATGTTGGTCAGGCTGGTCTTGAACTCCTGACCTCAAGTCATCTGCCCACCTCGGCCTCCTAAAGTGCTGGGGTTACAGGTGTGAGCCACGGTGCCTGTCCTGTCCTCGTTTTCTACATTAGGAAGCAGTAAAGTACAGCAGTTAAGAATGTAGGTCCTTGTGTCAAATATACTTTGGTTCAAATCTCAGCCCTGCCTCTTGGGAGCCACGTGTCCAAGGGAAAGTTACTTAACCTTTCTGAGGCTCATTTTCCTCATCTGTAAAGTGGAATTAATAATAATAATAATAATAATAATAATAATATTACCACCTTCACAGGGTATTATTATAAGGGTTAAATAAAACAATCTGTGTGTAATTCAGTATCTACTGGCTTTTATGAATTGCTGTACTCATAAAGAGACTCTCAGACTGGGCGCAGTGGTTCATGTCTGTAATCCAAATACTTTGGGAGGCTGAGGCAGGAGGATCAGTTGAGGCCAGGAGTTTGAGACCAGGCTGGTCAACATACCAAGATCCTGTCTACAGAATTTTTTAAAATAAAAGGTTAAAAACGTAAAAAATAAGAGATTCTCTCCCCCTTCCCTCCACAGTGACCCTGCATTACTATTTGGAAGAGCCAAAGGGGTGCTTCCTAGTGCCTGCCCCTGCCGCCCACCTGCATCTTCTCTAGATTTGGATCCTCTTCATCCACAGTTGCTGTCTGTGGCCTCATGATGCTACACTTTGATTCCCTGCCCCCAGGCTGTGGTCTCTGGGTACGCTTAATGCTTCCAGGTCTCAGAGTCCAAGAACAGTGCTGCGACAAACAGAAGTGGAAGAAAAGGGCCTCTTCCTCTTCCTTCTCTGTTATTGACTGGTCTCTCAAAGACTCTCTTGAATAATTCCATCAACGTCTGCCTCTAACCCTCACAAGTGAACTCAAAACCAGTCCAAGGAAGGAGGTAGGATCCTTTTGCTCTCCTTCCATTCTCCGTTTCCTTAACTTCAGCTTCTCCCCTTCTCTGAACGAGCTCAGTGAGTTCCTGTGGGAATGACTTTCTCTCCACATTCTCAGTTTCAAAATAAAAACTCCCTTACATATGAATCCATATATGTTAACTGATACTGATTTGGGTGTAGGGGTTCATGGTAGAAGAAGGGTGTCTATGCTGTCTATAGCAATCAGATAACAAATGCCCTGACTTATATGTGTTTAAATATTGACTGCACTTCATCCCACATGACTCGTGTGACAACTCTTTTGCGACTTTGAGTAGTATAGAGAATAATTTTGTGCACAATGCACTCTACTAGAGACACACTCAATTTTTTATGTTACCAACAGAACAAATCAATTTCGCAGACGTAGTGTCAAATGTTTATTAATAAGATTTTGTGCAAAGGAAAGAAATGGGGTGCTGCTTGTACTTTGCTTCCCAGTCGATGAGAGAAACAATATTAATTCTCAGCTCCTAATGATCTGAATGATTTTTGAGGTTAATGAACTAAATTCAAGGTTGGGACTCAGAAAAAAAGAATAAAGAAGGCCAATTTCTTCTGAGTGTCAGAATGAGCTCAGTGAGTTCCCATGGGAATGACTTACCTAAGCAATTGGACAGAAATCACTGGATTGACTATAGTGCAGTCCAACAGGGCATTTGGAAGCATATTAGACCAAATTCCAAGGAACAGTGAGCGTGTCCATGCATATCACACAGAAAAGAGCTTTTGGTGAATGAAATATTAAGGTTGCATGTTTAATGTAGAGTGTATATTGCTGAATGTTTGATTTGATTTTTTTATTGTGGCAAGATACATACAATGTAAATTTATCATTTTAACTAGTAAGTATACAGTTCTGTGGCATTAAGTACATTCCCATTGTTGTACAAACCATCACTACTATCCATTGCTAGAACTTTTCCATCATCCCAAAGAGAAACTCTATACCCATTAAAAGATAACTCCCCAAGACTGGGCACAGTGGCTCATGCCTGTAATCCCAGCACTTTGGGAGGCAGAGGTGGGCGGATCACTTGAGGCCAGGAGTTTGAGACCAGCCTGGCCAACATGGTGAAACCCCGTCTGTACTAAAAATACAAAAATTAGCCAAGTGTGGTGGCGGGTGCTTGTTATCCCATCTACTTGGGAGGCTGAGGCAGGAAAATCGCTTGAACCTGGAAGGTGGAG
>NW_012102976.1:1152741-1154185 GCF_000951045.1 Mandrillus leucophaeus | reverse complement strand
AGTTATTATACATAACTGCACTCCAGTATGGGTGATAGCCTGTCAAAAAGAAAGGAAAAAAGAAAGGAAGAAAGGAAGAAAGAGAGAAAGAGAAAGAGAAAGAAAGAAAAGAGTTGATCAAAATGAAGCTAAATTTCCAGTTCTCACAGAGGTGTTCAGTTCAGCTGGTAATACGGCTCCAATAGTTCGTTCGTTCCTTCCTTCCTTCCTTCCTTCCTTCCTTCCTTCCTTCCTTCCTTCCTCCCTCCCTCCCTCCCTCCCTTCTTTACTTCCTTCCCTCCTTTTTTCTTCTTTCCTTATTTTTTTCCTCCCTTTCTTTCTGGTGTAGTGATATGAGGGGCACATATACCATCTGCACTACTCATTTTGGAGTTCTATCATTAATTTTAAAGTGGTAGGGGCTGGACGCAGTGGCTCACACCTGTAATCCCAGCACTTTGGGAGGCTGGGGAGGGCAGATCACCTGAAGTCAGGTGTTCAAAACCAGCCTGGCCAACGTGGTTGAAACCTCGTCTCTACTAAAAATATAAAAATTAGTTGGGTGTGGTCGTGGGTGCCTGTAATAATCCCAGCTACTTGGGAGGCTGAGGTGGGAGAATCACTTGAACCCAGGAGGCGGAGGTTGCAGTGAACCAAGATCACGCCACCGCACTCCAGCCTGGGTGTTAGAGTGAGACTCCATCTCAAAAAAAAGAAAAAATTGGCCGGGCGCGGTGGCTCACCCCTGTAATCCCAGCACTTTGGGAGGCCGAGGCAGGCGAACCACAAGGTCAGGAAATCGAGACCATCCTGGCTAACACATTGAAACCCCGTCTCTACTAAAAATAAAAAAACTTAGCCAGGCGTCGTGGCGGGCGCCTGTAGTCCCAGCTACTCAGGAGGCTGAGGCAGGAGAATGGCGTGAACCCAGGAGGCGAGATTGCACCACTGCACTCCAGCCTGGGTGACAGAGCAAGACTCCGTCTCAAAAAAAAAAAGAAAAAGAAAAAGAAAAAATTAAGTGGTGGTGGAAAGTATGATGGGTAGAGGGGTTTCAGGTTGGAAGTCAGGCAGCCTGACAGTCCTACTACTATGTTGAAGTAGAAAATATTGACCATGTGACCACAGGCATAGCTTTCCTGACCATCCATTTCCTCCTCTCACAAATGGCCAGGGACAGTTTTCACTGCAGGCTCCGCTCTGGCTTTATGAAGAGTTCACTGCTGCCATCATTTCTAATTGGTTCGTGTCTCATTTAGACTGGCGGGGTGCCCAAGCCCAGTGTCTTTATTATCACCACAAAAAGTAGATATAATAACTACATTGCCCACCTCAAAGGATTTGGAAAGATCTTGTGCAGTAACTGAAAATACTTTCGGTCGGGCGCAGTGGCTCAAGCCTGTAATCCCAGCACTTTGGGAGGCCGAGACGGGCGAATCACGAGGTCAGGAGATCGAGACCATCC
>NW_012102976.1:1147864-1149861 GCF_000951045.1 Mandrillus leucophaeus | reverse complement strand
TTTTTTTGAGACGGAGTCTCGCTCTGTTACCCAGGCTGGAGTGCAGTGGCCGGATCTCAGCTCACTGCAAGCTCCGCCTCCCGGGTTTACGCCATTCTCCGGCCTCAGCCTCCCGAGTACCTGGGACTACAGGCGCCCGCCACCTCGCCCGGCTAGTTTTTTGTATTTCTTAATAGAGACGGGGTTTCACCGTGTTAGCCAGGATGGTCTGGATCTCCTGACCTCGAGATCCGCCCGTCTCGGCCTCCCAAAGTGCTGGGATTACAGGCTTGAGCCACCGCGCCCAGCCTTTTTTTCTTTTTTTTTTACACGGAGTCTCACTCTGTCACCCAGGCTGGAGTGCAATGGGGCGATCTCTGCTCAGTGCAACCTCCACCTCCCAAGTTCAAGTGATTCTCCCCCCGTCAGCCTCCCGAGTAGCTGAGATTACAGGCACCTACAATCTAAATTTTTTTTTTTTTTTTGTATTTTTGTAGAAAGGGGATTTCACCATGTTGGCCAGGCTGGTCTAGAACTCCTGACCTCAGGTGATCCACCCGCCTTGGCCTCCCAAAGTGCTGGGATTATAGGCGTGAGTCACCACACCCAACCTTGAAAATAACTTTCGTATGAGGAAATTAAAAAGAATTCAAGTAAATTTCCCAAGATAATGTGGAGTTTTTATAATTAAGAAAACATTAAAGATATTATAAATCTAAAAGAAACAGAAATTATTGAACATGTTAGGAAAATATGAAGAAATAGCATTCTATATATCATAAGTGAGTAGAAGAATGCAAACCTGTTATTAGGTCTATGCATCATACAGTTCAAAGATTGCTCTTGACTGCCTGCCTGATTTAATAATTCTATTTGCATTTCAATGTTGCCAGAACATGGGCAAGAGGGACGATTTTGATCAAATTGTAGTGTTCCCAGGCCAGGCATATGATGTAATCCCATGCCTGTAATCCCAGCACTTTGGGAAGCTAAAGGGGGAGGATCACTTGAGCGCAGGAGTTGGAGACCAACCTGAGCAACATAGTGAGATGCCCCTGCCATCTCTACTAAAAATTTAAAAAAAAAAAAAATTACAGTGTTCCCTTAATGAAAAAATCTTGTCTTTTCCTTTCTATATTAATTCCAGTTCTGAGCTGTAGCTTTTGACCTTCAGATAAAAACTGAATTGAGTTTGGAAATATGTTTAGAACAAACTCACTAAAACAGTGTTTTTCAACTGGAGGACTGTCTGAAGCATTTGGCAATGTCTAGAGACAGTTTTGGTTGTCACAACTAGGGGAGTGTGACTAGCATCTAGTGAATAGAGGCCAAGATACTGCTTAACATCCTACAATGCACAGAACAGCCCCCACAGGAAAGAATTATTCAGCCCAAAATGTTAGTGGTGGCACTGTTGAGAAACCCTAATTAAATGAACAAAGTATCAAACACGTATAATTAACCCAGAAAGAATTGGTATTTGAAAAAAGATGATAGCTGGGTACGGCGGCTCAAGGCTGTAATCCCAGCACGTTGGGACAAAGTGGGAGGACTGCTTGAGCTCAAGCGTTCAAGACCAGCCTGGGCAACATAGTGAGACCTTGTCTCTACTAAAAATAAAAAATAAAAAAATAGGCCAGGCATGGTGGCTCATGCCTGTAATCCTAGCACTTTGGGAGGCCAAGGTGGGTGGATCACCTGAGGTTGGGAGTTCAAGACCAACCTGACCAACAGGGATAAACCCTGTCTCTACTAAAAATACAAAATTAGCTGGGTGTAGTGGCGCATGCCTGTAATCCCAGTTACTCGGAAGGCTGAGACAGGAGAATCGCTTGAACCCAGGAGGTGGAGGTTACAGTGAACCGAGATCATGCCATTGCATTTCAGCCTGGGCAACAAGAGAGAAACTCTGTCTCAAAAATAAAATAAATAAAATAAAATAAAATAAAATAAAAGCTGGGCATGGTGACCCGTGCCTGTAGTCCCAACTACTCAGGAGACTGAGGCAAGAGGATGGC
>NW_012102976.1:1137675-1146094 GCF_000951045.1 Mandrillus leucophaeus | reverse complement strand
AAAGAAAATACTTTCAAAAGCATAACAACTATAAAATGTGAGGTCCTGAGGAAGGGAGGGATTGGAAAATACTAAAGATGACAACCCAAAGACCAAAATCTGCATGGTTCCATCTGGGGACTTAGGGTGAGGTTATTTTTAAGTTTTTTTGTTTTTTTTTTTAACTGAGTTTTTACTTTTTGTGGCCATTTAATTTGTAGGAAAACAAAGGCCATTATGGCCTTGAATTTTATCTCAGAGTTATTCAAATCCCTCTTTGGTCCCAGGAGAGTAAATTATAACAGAAAAGAAAAAAAAAAACCTCCTAAAATAATTGGGTCGTCATGGCTTGGATCCATGTGAGCTCTTCTGGGACAAGATTTAATCACTTCATAAATTGCGTATGTTGATTGTGTTATAAATAATAATCCTGTGTGCCTCATTAAGCCCCAAATGCATGTTCTTGCGTGAAACGCATTCCTGTTCTTGCCAGCCTGACTAGATGCATTGTCTGTGGAGTTCCGTCTTGGGAAACAGGTGCGCCTGGCTCCATATTAACCAGGTGCCAGATGTCTCAAGAGCAGTGAATTTATATGCTCATCAGTTTTGACAACCCATGCACTACATTAACTATCAAGACTTCTCTCGTTTAACTCCCACCTTAACTGGAGGGTCAATTAAAATTAATAAAAATTACTGGATAGGAAAAGTAGCTTGCCTCCTGAGACTTGGGGCAATCTATCTTACGCTACATTTAAGACTTGAGATGGAGTTTTACAAAATGCAAGCCTGTCCTAATTTCTTCTAACAAAACCATTTAAAATGTATTTACCTTGAGCCAACTTTTCTTTTTTTTTTTTTGATGCAGCAATGTAAAATAAACCATTGGCTGGGTGAGGTGGCTCACGCCTGTAATCCCAACACTTTGGGACGCCAAGGCGGGCGGATCACCTGAGGTCAGGAGTTCAGGAACAGCCTGGTCAACATGGTGAAACCCTGTTCCTACTAAAAACACAAAAAAATTAGCTGGGTGTGGTGTCATGTGTCTGTACTTCTAGCTACTTGGGAGGCTGAGGCAGGAGAATCACTTGAACCCCGGAGACAGAGGTTGCAGTGAGCCGAAATTGTGCCACTGCACTCAAAAAGTAAATAAATAAATAAATAAGTAAACAAGTCATAGAAGTAGAATAGATTTTTCTTTTTCTTTTTCTTTTTTTTTTTCTTTTTTTTGAGATGGAGTCTCACTCTGTCACCAGGCTGGAGTGCAGTGGTGTAATCTTGGTTCACAGCAACTTCTGCCTCCCGGGTTCAAGCGATTCTCTTGCCTCTGCCTCATGAGTAGCTGGGACTACAGGCGCGTGCCACCACGCTCAGCTAATTTTTGTATTTTTAGTAGAGACGGGGTTTAACCACGTTTGCCAGGATGGTCTTGATCTCTTGACCTCATGATCTGCCCGCCTTGGCCTCCCAAAGTGTTGGGATTACAGACGTGAGCCACCGTGCCTAGCCCTAGATTGTCTTTTAATAATAAAGAATGCAATAAGGAATTCACATCTGTTTTATTTTTTTTAATTTAATTTAATTTAGGTTTTTTTTTTTTTTTTTTTTTTTTTGACAGAGTCTCACTCTCTGTTGCTCATACTGGAGTGTAGTGGCGCTATCTCAGCTCACTGCAACCTCTGCCTCCTGGGTTCAAGCGATTCTCCTGCCTCAGCTTCCTGAGTAGCTGGGATTATAGGCACCTGCCACCATGCCTGGCTAATTTTTGTATTTTTAGTAGAGACGGGGTTTTGCCATTTTGGTCTCGAACTCCTGACCTCATGTGATCCGCCCACCACGGCCTCTCAAAGTGCTGGGATTACAGGTGTGAGCCACGGCGTCCAGCCCCCACCTTTTTATACTGGCCACTTTACAAAAGATCTATTTACAGTAAAGTTGGACAATATGAAGTTTGCCTTCCTAAGACAGCAGCATAGGACAGTGCTAGTCAAACTGGGATCTACTGACTAGTACCAGTCTGCAAATGGTTTGCTACTTGTCCATGATAATATAAACACAGAAATTGAGAGTAACTTAATGTCTAGGTAGATTTATAGCAATCTAAGTATGTGATTCTTTTTCTAGTAGTTTATTTTCATTTCATTTGGCAAAAGCGTTGGTTCATGTTGGACTGGAAATTTAAGAAGCTGATCCTTCTCCGAGAGAGTGTTGTTGTGGGTGCTGTTGTGGGGACTTCTTTCAGCACTATGCCATCTTCTCCAAGTAGCACTGTCCTCGTACATGTTTTCAGGCACCAGAATTATGCTGTTCTGTTCTTAACTGTTCTGCTTCAAAGTGTGAAGACACACAACAACCAGAGTTTTCACAGAAGGATCATTTGAGGCCAGGAATTCAAGACCAGCCTGGGCAACATAATGAGATCCTGTCTCTACAAAAAAATTTTTTTTTAATTAGCTGCGTGCTGTGCACGCATCTTTAGTCCTAGCTACTCAGGAGGCTGAGGTGGGAGGATCACTTGAGCCCAGGAGTTCAAATTTACAGTGAGCTATCATCACGCCACTGCACTCCAGCCTGGATGACAGAGCAAGATCCTGACTCAAACAAACAAACACACACACAACAACAACAGGTCATGCCCTGTGGAAGGGGTGTGTGATACTCTGGCTTGGCCCTCTGTTTAGAGAGGTGCTAAGGAGTATCTTTTCTCTCTGGAGCCTTCATATTCCTCCCTTCTGTTCCAGGAGGTGGTATGTTTTTATCATTCTTGCATCAGAGATGAGTTTGGGCCAGGTGTGGTGGCTCATGCCTTTAATCCCAGGATTTTGGGAGGTCAAGGTGTGAGGATTACTTGAGCCCAGGAGTTCAAGACCAGCCAGGGGAACATGGTGAAACCCCATCTCCACAAAAAATACAAAAATTAGCCAGACATGGTGGTGCTCATCTGCGGTCGCAGCTACTAGGGAGGCTGAGGTGGGAGGACAGCTTGGGCCTGGGAGGTGGAGGTTGCAGGAAGCTGAGATCTAGTAACAGAGTGAGACCCTGTCTCAAAAAAAAAGGGGGATGAAAAAGAACAACATATTAAGTCCTCTCTGGTCTTAAACTTTCCCCCTCTCTTCCCAGATGCATTTACTTTCATGAGGTTGGCAGGCACACTTCCTGTCTCTGTTTTTATACTTTCACTATTTTATTTATTTATTTGAACAAAAACTTACAGAGCACAATATCACTTTATTGCTGAATTACAAATCACTCCAAAACTTATTGGCTTAAAATAACAATTAATTGTATTATTATCTCTCACAATTCTCTGAGTTGGCTGGGCTCAGCTAGAAGGTTGTCTCATAAGCATGCATTCAGATGGCGGCAGGGGTTGTAGTTACCTTGAACGCTTCTTCATTCGTGGTGGGTGATGCTGGCTGTTGGCTAAGACCTCATCTGCGGCTGTCAGCTAGAATACCCACATGTAGGCCCTTCATGTGGCCTGGGCTTTTTCACAGCATGGTCACTAGATTCTAGGAGGGAATATTCCAAGAGGAGTAGGTGGAAGTTGTATTGCCTTTTATGACCTAACTTTGGAAGTCACATAGCATAATTTCCACCATAATCATAGGCCCACCCCGATTCAAACTCCTCTTCTTCTCTCTCTCTCTCTTTCTTTCTTTCTTTTTTTCTTACTTTCGTTCTCTGGTCCAAAAATGACAGCCCCCATTTCTTGGTGAGATAAATATAAATGTCCCATTGTAAGAAGATGATGTACAATGAAAAATCCTGCCATGGCAATCTTGGAAAATACAGAACGCCACACACACTTATTATGTGCTAGGTACTAAATGTTTTGCATATCCATAATCAAGAGTGGTACTATTTTGTATGTTTTTAATTTTACATAAATGGCTTTATGTGGAATGTATTATTTGGTGGCACTTTTTGTTCAACTTCTAGTTTTAAGCTCTAGCAAGCTGATACATGAGGGCAAATTCATTTCTTTCTCTTTTTTCTTTCTTTCTGTTTCTTTTTTTGGAGACAGGGTCTAGCTCCATTTCCCAGGCTGGAGTGCAGTGGCACGATCTTGCTCACTGCAACTTCCCAGGTTCAAGTGATTCTTGTGCCTCCTGAGTAGCTGGGATTATGGTCATGCAACATCACACTCGGCTAACTTTGTATTTTAGTAGAGATGGGGTTTTGCCATGTTGGCCAGGCTGGTCTCAACTCCTGGCCTCAAGCAATCGACCCAAGTTGGCTTTCCAAAGTGCTGGGATTGCAGACCAAATTCATTGATTCTAATTTCTGCTTTGTATTGTATTCACAGTTGTATTGTATGATTTTTGCATTCGTTTGTAGGAATATACCACAGTATACCATGTGTTTATTCCCCATGTCCATATATCATCTTCTTTTTTTTTTTTTTTTTGAGATGCAGTCTCACTCTGTCGCCCAGGATGGAGTGCAGTGGCAGGATTTCGGCTCACTGCAACCTCTGCCTCCTGGGTTCAAGCAATTCTCTTGCCTCAGCCTCCCAAGTAGCTGGGACTACAGGCATGCGCTACCATGCCTGGCTAATTTTTCGTATCTTTAGTAGAGATGGGGGTTTCACCAGGCTGGCCCGGCTGGTCTCAAACTCCTGACTTCGTGATCCGCCCACCTCGGCCTCCCAAACTGCTGGGATAACAGGTGTGAGCCATCTCACCCAGCCCCATCTTCATTTGTAAATGAAATCATAAACGGGTGCGGGGGCTCATGCCTGTAATCCTAGCACTTTGGGAGGCAGAGTCGGGTGAATCCCTTGAGGCCAGGAGTTTGAGACCACCAGGGCAAAATGGTGAAACCCCATCTCTACAAAAAAGAGTAACCAGGTGTGGTGGTATGCCCCTATAGTCCCAGCTACTCAAGAGGGTGAGGTGGGAGGATTGCTTTTGCTGTGGAGGTGGAGGTTGCAATGAGCAGAGCTTGGGCAACAGAGTGAGATCCCATCTAAAAAAAAAAAAAAAAAGAATCATACAGTACATTTATCCTTGAAAAAACCTACAGTGTCAGCACTTTCCCATGGCACCAAATATTCTCCCAACACAAAATTTTTAGTGGCTATGTTGTATTCATCTATTTTTCATGTGAATAGAACATAAACATTTAACTAAACCCTAAAACTTGAACTTTTAGGTTGTCTATACTTTTTTTCACTATTATAAATAAAGCCACCACAACTATCACTACATACAAATATTTGTGTGTATATACATATATATATAAGTTTTTCTTTGATTCAAGGGTAGATTGATAGAAATGTGTGTATATTTTTATTGTTTCCTTAGGAAAAACTCAAGAGGAATTATCAGATGAAAAGACATAATCAATTTTGAGGCTTTCAATACATAAATAATGGGGGCTGGGCGCGGTGGCTCACGCCTGTAATCCCAGCACTTTGGGAGGCCGAGGTGGGCAGATCACGAGGTCAGGAGATCGAGACCATCCAGCTAACATGGTGAAACCCCATCTCTACTCAAAATACAAAAAAGTTAGCCGGGCGTGGCGGCGGGCACCTGTAGTCCCAGGTACTCGGGAGGCTGAGTTTAGGAGAATGGCGTAAACCCAGGAGGTGGAGCTTGCAGTGAGCTGAGATCGCGCCACTGCACTCCAGCCTGGGCGACAGAGCGAGACACCATCTCAAAAACAAAACAAAACAAAACAAAAATCCATAAATAATGGATCCACATTTTATTTATTTGTAGATTGTAATTAATGTCAGAAACACCTGGGTATGCTCCACCTGACTGAAATAAAACCATGCCCATCAGCTGTAAGCTTCTGTGTGCCCTTCCCATTTGATATGATTTGGCTCTGTGTCCCCGTCCAAATCTCGTGTTGAATTGTAATCCCCAATGTTGGAGGAGGGGCCTGGTGGGATATGATTGGATCATGGGGGCAGGTCTCCCCTTGCTGTTCTCAGGATAGTGAGTGAGTTCTCATGAGATCTGGTTGTTTAAAAGTGTTTGGCACCTGCCCCCGCCCTTCCTCCTTCTCCAGCCATGGAAGACATGTCTGCTTCCCCTTCACCTTCTGCCACGATTGTCAGTTTCCTGAGGCTTCTTCAGCCATTTGTCCTATATAGCCTGCAAAATTGTGAGTCAATGAAACCTCTTTTCTTTATAAATTACTCAGCCTCAGGTAGTTCTTTATAGCAATGCAAGAACAGAGGAATACACCATTCCATCCCCCTTCCTTCCTCCAGAAAGCCCCACTATGCCAATTTTTTTTTTTTTTTTTAAGGCACAGTCTCACTCTGTCACCCAGGCTGGAGTGCAGTGGTGCGATCTTGGCTCACCACAACCTCTGCCTTACGGGTTCAAGTGATTCTCCTGCCTCAGGTTCCCAAGTAGCTGGATTACAGGCGCCTGCCCCCATGCCTGGCTAATTTTTGTATTTTTAGTAGAGACAGGGTTTCACCACGTTGGTCAGGCTAGTCTTGAACTCCTAATGTCATTATCCGCCCGACTTGGCCCCCCAAAGTGCTGGGATTACAGGCATGAGCCACCACACTCGGCCATATGCCAAATTTTGTATTTATTATTCTCATGTACTTATAGGAACAAAATAAAAATATTTATCCTTTCCATGTATTTATATAGTCATATAAATTAAATCATACTATATGTATCCTTCTGCAACTTTACTCAACAATATGTTTGTGAGATTTATTCATATTGACACATATAATACTAGTTTTTCACTTTCATTGCTCTGTAGTATTCCATTGTATAGATGTATGAAACTTCCTCTGCATCTATCTTTGCAATTTTTCTATACATTTAAAATTATGCCAAAATAAAAGTGTGAAAAATACAATTGCAATGAAAAAAATACTGAAATACAAAGAGGTGAGTTGATTGCTCAGGATCACACAATGAATACAATGGTTTATTGTATTCATTGGTTTATTGTATTCATTAATCTGGAACTAGAATCCAGGTCTCCAAACCAATGATACTTTTTCCTACTTGTCTCCAGTAGTCTGCCCTATTCCTGGTATCCGTTTTTCTCCTGTTTGTTTATTTAATTTAATTCACTTATTTATTTTGAGACAGAGTCTTGCTCTTTTGCCCAGGCTGGAGTGCAGTGGCGCAATATCGGCTCACTGCAAACTCCACCTCCTGAGTTCAAGCGATTCTCCTGCCTCAGCCTCCCTCGTAGCTGGGATTATAGGCACATGCCACCATGCCCATCTAATAGGATTTCGCCATGTTGGCCAGACTGATCTCGAGCTCCTGACCTCAGGTGATCTGCCTGCCTTGGCCTCCAAAAGTACTGGGATTACAGGTGTGAGCCACTATGCCTGGCCATTCTCCTGTTTATATTGGAGATATATTAATAAATTAAACTTTTTTGGATCTTCTGAGTGAGAATCCGATAAGGTTGGTCTAACTACAGTCTTTCCTGCAACACTGAAGCCTACTCCCCCAATCTCAAAAACAATCATTTCAAACTTTCCCCCTGTCTCAATCCACAGAGTCTACCACATTTCTCCTCACTTCCTCAAGGGGCCAGATCTAATTCCCAGCAAGAACATTCACCATCAGGGGAATTCCCCAACTTTTTATGACCCAAACTGCAAACCTATTTGTTTCCTCACCTGCCTGCCTTTCTCCAGCCATTAGCACTTCACCAGAAGAGGTGCTCCCCAGGCTGTCACAGGTTACACTCTTCACCTGTGTCCTGAATTTTCCCTACTGCCACCATCTCAGGGACCCACCTAGCAATAATTCTCACTCTTCTGTTCTCTCCAAGTTATCCCTCTCTACTGAGGCCTTTAGACATATTCTGTGATCTTCTATTTTAAAAATAATTATTGATACTACATCTACCTTAAATACCTCCCTGGCCCTTCTTTCACAGCCAAACTTCCTGAAAACGTCATCTAACTTGTCTCTCCTTCACCTCTCACTTCCCTGTTCTTTTCCTATTTGATTTCTCTGACCATTTGACACTATTAACTGTGTGTATTAGTCTCTTCCACACTGCTAATAAAAAAATACCCGAGACTGGGTAATTTATAAAGGAAAAGAAATTTAATGGACTCACAGTTCCACATGGCTGGGGAGGCCTCACAATCATGGCGGAAGGCGGAAGGCCCACCTTACATGGGGGAAGGCAAGAAAGAATGAGAGCCAAGCAAAAGGAGAAACCCTTATAAAACCATCGGATGTCGTGAGACTTATTCACTACCACGAGAACAGTACAGGGGAAATTGCTCCCGTGATTCAATTATCTCCCACCGGGTCCCACCCACAACACGTGGGAATTATGGGAGCTACAATTCAAGCTGAGATTTGCGTGGGGACACAGCCAAACCATATCACCATGCCATTCTTTTTTAAAAAGCAACTTTGGCAGAGCATGGTGACTGGCGCATGCCTGTAATCCCAGCACACTGGGAGGCCCAGGCAGG
>NW_012102976.1:1132005-1137175 GCF_000951045.1 Mandrillus leucophaeus | reverse complement strand
CCACACCACAGTTAATTTTAGATCATTTTCACCATTTCACAAAGAAATCCAGTAACTTTTACAATAGCTATCATGCCTTTTTCCCTCCACATCTTCCCACCACTCCAAGCCTGGAGCAACTATTAAACTTCTGTTTCTATAGATTAACCTATTCTGGCCGGGCGCAGTGGCTCACGCCTGTAATCCTAGCACTTTGGGAGGTTGAGGTCGGCAGATCACGAGGTCAGGAGTTCGAGACCAGCCTGCCAACGTGGTAAATCCCCATTTCTACTAAAAATACAAAAATTAGCTGGGTGTAATCTCAGCTCCTTGTGAGGCTAAGGCAGGAGAATTGCTTGAACCTGGGAGGCGGAGGTTGCAGTGACTGAGATCGCGCCACTGTACTCCAGCCTGGGTGACAGAGCGAGACTCCATCTCAGAAAAAAAAAAAGGAGACCTTAAGACTGACAAAACACTCTTTGTAGCAATAAAATTGTTTCACGTGTCCGTGTGAAGAGACCCCCAAACAGGCTTTGTGTGAGCAACATGGCTGTTTATTTCACCTGGGTGCAGGTGGGCTGAGTCCGAAAAAGGAGTCAGCAAAGGGTGGTGGGATTATCATTGGTTCTTACAGGTTTTGGGATAGGTGGTGAAGTTAAGAGCAATGTTTTGGGGGCAGGGGGTGAAGCTCACCAAGTACATTCTCAAGGGTGGGGAGAATTACAAAGAAACTTCTTAAGGGTGGGGGAGATTATAAAGAACCTTCTTAAGGGTGGGGGAGATTACAAAGTACATCCATCTGTTAGGGTGGGGCAGAAACAAATCACAATGGTGGAATGTCATCAGTTAAGCTATTTTCACTTCTGTGGATCTTCAGTTGCTTCAGGCCATCTGGATGTATACGTGCAGGTCGCTGGGGATATGATGGCTTAGCTTGGGCTCAGAGGCCTGACGAAGATACCAACGTGACAGAAAGCAGACCCAAAAAGAAACGAAAGTGTTTTACCCCAAAATACATGTATTTGACATACTTTGAAATGATCCTGCAAAACTGTCCCTTGTGGGGAAAATTTCCATTCTCTAGAGAATCCTCTTCCCTTTCTAGTTGTTTCCTGATCCAGGAAAGAATTATCTAAGAGTCTGACATCTTTCTAAGTCTAAGAAAGATTTACAATTCTATTCTCTCTGAGCCTGCTACCAGGAAGCTTCATCTGTATAATAAGAACCTTGGCCTCCACAACACCTTATCCACTTTATGGATACTTACTCCACTTTTATGGATTCCAGGTCTTTTAAGATGAACTCTTTCTACCAATTACCAATCAAAAAAATCTTTGAATCTACCTATGACCTAGAAGCCACTCCGCCCACCCCTTTGAGTTGTCCCACCTCTCCAGACTGAAGCAATGTACATCTTACATGTATTGAATAATGTCTTATGTCTCCCTAAAATGTATAAAACCAAGCTGTAGCCCTACTGTCAGAGGTGTTCAAACAAGAGTGACTCTATTTTGAGTGAGGGCTAGGAAAATGAGGCTGAGACTTGCTAGGCTGCAGTCCCAGAAAGTTAGGTATTCCTAGCCTCTAGATGTTTATGGTTAAGGGAACAAATTAATAATGTTTACTAAAACAGACCCAGAGTTGGGAGTGTCCAGATATCCCGATATCTGGAGGACAAAGGCATTCCTAATTTTGCTTTAAAGATAATATCAATTCTTGCAAAATACAGTAATTAAGAAAATTAATCCTTTATCACAAACCATTATAGCACAGCACATCTCCCCATATATACAAGCATTGTACCCAGGGTGGATGCATTGCTCCTCTTACTTTCGGGAACATCCTACTCTTTCTGTGGAGTAGCTGTTTTTTCACCCCTTTACTTTCTTAATAAACTTGCTTTTACTTTGCACTGTGGACTCACGCTGAATTCTTTCTTGCGTAAGATCCAAGAACCCTCTCTTGGGGTCTGTACTGGAACCCCTTTCCTGGAACACTATTACCTTGGGCACATGTTCTCAGGATCTCCTGGGGCTGTGTCATAGACCATGGCCCCTCATATTTGGCTCGGAATAAATATCTTCAAATATTTTATGGAGTTTGACTCTTTTCGTTCACACATGCTACTTCATGTAGCATGGGAAACAATTATCCAGGGGTCTCTCACATTTTTGCATGTATCCTAACCAGAGGCACTGACAGTCTCTTCCTTCCTTCCTTCCTTCCTTCCTTCCTTCCTTCCTTCCTTCCCTCCCTCCCTCCCTCCCTCCCTCCTTCCATCCTTCTCTCTCTCTTTTTTTTTTTGAGGTGGAGTCTTGCTCTGTCTCCCAGGCTGGAGTGCAATGGCACAGTCTTGGCTTACTGCAACCTCCCAGGTTCAAGTGATTCTCCTGCCTCAGCCTCCTGAGTAGCTGGGACTACAGGTGTGTGCCACCACACCTAGCTAATTTTTGTATTCTTGTAGAGACAAGGCTTCACCACGTTGGCCAGGCTGGTCTTGAACTCCTGACCTCAGGTGATCCGCCCACCTCAGCCGCCCAAAGTGCTGGGATTACAGGTGTGAGCCACTGTACCTGGCCTTGTACTAGCTTTTTAACAATAAGAATGCCTCGGAAGATGGAGACAGCACCTTCCACCAGAGCAGAATGTAGGTTTGCTTGCTGTCCAGTATAATTAAGAGTGTTTCCCTCTTAGGTGAAGGTTGGGCAATGTGTTTGCTTGCAGCCCCCTATACAAAACTAGGGTTTTCTAAACTAGGGGTTTCTTTCCTATAATGCAACCCACCAGGTGTGCAGGCATCACCTGGACCTCATTGTATCACCTATAGGAGGAACTGGGTGTTGAGGAACAAATGCAAGAAAATGACGATTCTTTGGCTACAACTATTGCTGTGAGTAATAAACTATCCTTTGACACAGATTTGTCGTTGGTCACTATCCACAAAATTGGCAGACCATTTGCAGCTATTTGCAGCTTCTAGCTATTTGCAAGTAGAATAAAATCTCAAGCCCTTCACAGTTATTGACACAAAGCAGCTATTTATTAACATTCTTGGAGACTGGGCACAGTGGCTCATGCCTATAATTTCAACACTGTGGGAGGCCTAGGCAGAGGATCCCTTGAGCCCAGGAGTTTGAGACCAGCCTCGGCAACATAGGGAGACCCCATGTCTATAAAAAAAAAATACAAGAATTATTAGCCAAGCATGGTGGTGTGCACTTATGGTCCCAGCTACTCAGGAGGCTGAGGTGGGAAGATTGCTTGAGCCTGAGAACTTGAGGCTGCAGTGAGCTGTGATGGAGCCACTGCACTCCAGCCTGGGTGACAGAGCAAGACTCTGTCTCAAAAAAAAAAAAAAAAAAATCACATTAATTATTTGGTGATCTGGAAGGAAATATTTTAAGCATTTTATACCTTGATATAATTAGTTGTCACTTATATATAGGTACTCTATGGTGTTTTATTTACGACATAGAAAGTTTTGGGTTAATGTGTAACCGATTACACATTTTCCTCTTTAAATAATACAAAATACTGAAGTGGGCAGATCTCCCGAGGTCAGGAATTTGAGACCAGCCTGGCCAACATGGTGAAACCCCGTTTCTAATAAAAATACCAAAAAACGTCAGGCATGGTGGCGCATGCCTGTAATCCCAGCTACTCGGGAGGCTGAGGTGGGAGAATTGCTTGAACCCAGGAGGCAGAGGTTGCAGTGAGCCAAGGTCATGCCACTGCACTCCAGTCTGGGCAACACAGCGAGACTCCGTCTCAAAAAAAAAAAAAGAAAGAAAAGAAAATAATAATAATACAAAATAGCCTCCCCATTTGAGTTTTCACACCACACAGAAAAGTTTCTGCTTTTCAAAAGAGTTTCTCTGCTATTGAGTGGTAGAAACCTGTGTATTTGTTCATACTTACTGGTATGTTGTTCCGGAAGTAACTTAACTCATCTTCTCAGACATAAGCTTAGCAATGCCACAACCACCCCAAAAGGAAGACTCGCATATTTTATTCCTTTGCATTCCCCTCATACTTCCTATATGCTTCTGCCCAAGTATAATCACTATGTCAATAAGGTGGATTGTGCTTTCCCAAGATGGCAGCAGTGGTATTTCCCACTCCACACGCTTTTGTGCAATGCAACCATGTCACTCCCTTTCCAAGAGGTGGAGTCTATTTTTTTATCCTCTTGAATCTGCAAAGGCCCTGTGACTGCTCTGACAAATAGAATATGGCAAAAGTAACACTGGAGAAGTTCAGGCATAGTCCTTTACTGGCCTGGCAGCTTTTTGCTCCTGCCTCTTGGAACCTCTAGTTTCTGGGCTGCTTCCTCTGAGAATTCAACCTTCATGTTGTGAGAAGCCCAGGCCACACAGGGAAGCCACAAGTAGGTGGGTGCCCTGGGTGGCAGCCTCAGCTGTGCTCTTAACCAACAGTCAGCATCAACTACCAGATAGGTGAAAGAGCCATCTTAGATGTCTAATCTAGTTGAGTCTTCAGATGACTGCAGTTCCAGTTGGCATATGACTGTAACTGCAAGAAAGACACCGAGCAAGAGCTGCTAAACTAAACCCAACCAACTCCAAAAAACATAACAAAGTGTTATTTTAAGTGACATTGTTTTGGAGTAGCCTGTTGCACAGCCATAGATAAGGGGAACAAAGAGGCCCCTGAATAAAGAATTTCACTTGAGCATGTAGTTTTAAACCCATCCTTACATCCTTAAAGGCAGGAAGCAAGTTTTACTCATGACCCAGCATGTCAGCTTGTACTTAGTAGACATTATTTAAGCATTTTTATGAATTAATAAACGTCTACAAAGCTAAAATCACTATAAATGATGTATCTTCAACCCAAAACCATTGTTTGTTTTTGTTTTGTTTTGTTTTGTTTGAGACAGAGTCTCCTTCTGTTGCCCACACTGGAGTGCAGTGGCGCGATCTCGGCTCACTGCAACCTCCGCCTCCAGGTTCAAGCGATTCTCCTGCATCAGTCTCCTGAGTAGCTACAGGCACACACTACCATGCCCACTAATTTTTGTATTTTTAGTAGAGATGGGGTTTCTCCATGTTGGTCAGGCTCATCTCGAACTCCTGACCTCATGATTCATCCTCCTTGGCCTTCCAAAGTGCTGGGATTACAGGCATAAGCCACTGCTCCCGGCCCTCTTTTTTTTTTTTTTTTTTTTTTT
>NW_012102976.1:1120249-1131520 GCF_000951045.1 Mandrillus leucophaeus | reverse complement strand
TTTTTAAAGACACAGAGTCTTCCTCTGTCACCCAGGCTAGAGTATAATGGCACAATCATAGCTTACTGCAGTTGGCAGAGCATGGTGGCTCATGCCTGTAATCCTAGCACTTTGGGAGGCCAAGGAGGGTGGATCACCCGAGGTCAGGAGTTCAAGATGTACCTGGCCAACATGGTGACACCCTGTCTCTACTAAAAATACAAAATTATTGGGCATGGTGGCACATGCCTATAAAAAATTCCAGGTACTCAGGAGGCTGAGGCAGGAGAATTGCCTGAACCCGGGAGGTGGAGGTTGCAGTGAGCGGAGATTACGCCATTGCACTCCAGTCTAGGAGACAAAGCAAAACTCCATCTCAAAGACAAAAAAAAAAAAAAAAAAAAAATTGTTTGCTTTCAAACCAAGCACTTAGAAATAGCTCTTCTTCCTTAATTTATCTGGTTTCTTTTTGCTTCCTCTTGGGCATGGCCAGATCTCCAGCCCAGAATCCAGACAACCTGTTTGACCACAAGTTTGGGCTCATGTAGGAGGATATTCTGGAACTGGTTCTGCTCTGGTTGGGCAACAATTTGAATCTGATGTTATTGTGGTAGCTCAGCATGGAGGCTCATTCGCCAATGTTTTGAAGGGCTTGAGAGTGTTGATCATAATTCTGGAAATACAATCTTCAGATATCAGAGCATAAAGCGTTTTTGTCTCAAAAAATAGTCATTGGGAAACATAGCAGTGGACAGTGTTGGGGTTCAGAAGCCAATACCCTCAAATATGGTGCTTTGACATGCTTACCTGAACCAGCAGCTTCCAGGCCTCTCTGATCTTCTCCCTGACCCCCACCCACCATCTCTCCCAAAGCACAGTAAAGTCCTTTATCTGCCTAAGATCTGGAACCACCAAAAGGAATAATTGTTTTTCTCCTAAGAATGTAACTATACCCGGGCTGGGCGCGGTGGCTCACGCCTGTAATCCCAACACTTTGGGAAGCCAAGGCAGGCGAATCACGAGGTCAGGAGTTTGAGACCAGCCTGACCAACATGGTGAAGCCCCGCCTCTACTAAAAATACAAAAATTAGCCAGGTGTGGTGGCATATGCCTGTAATCCCAGCTACTCAGGAGACTGAGGCAGGAGAATCGCTTGAACCCTTTGTATGCCTTTTCCCCTATTCATCTGCCTTTGGTGAGTTGAATTTTTTTTTTTTTTTTTTTGTTTTGAGATGGAGTCTCGCTTTGTTGCCCAGGTTGGAGTGCAATGGCGCAATCTCGGCTCACTACAACCTCCGCCTCCCTGGTTCAAGCGATTCTCCTGCCTCAGCCTCCCGAGTAGCTGGGACTACAGGTGCCTGCCACCACGCCCAGCTAAGTTTTTGTGTTTTTAGTAGAGACAGGGTTTCACTGTGTTAGCCAGGATGGTCTCAATCTCCTTACCTCATGATCTGCCCGCCTCAGCCTCCCAAAGTGCGGGGATTGCAGGTGTGAGCCACTGTGCATGGCCAGTGAGTTGATTTTTTTTTTTAGCAACTCTTCAGAGGGCAAAGGGGAAGTTTCCCTTGGCCTCTACAACAGAATGCTCTCCACCCCCTCCATCAGCCTTCATACTGTGCCTCTACCCTGTCACTTCCTGTGCTCCAGCCTTGCTGATTTTGCAAGTCGTTAAATACATCATGTTCCTTCCTGCTGCAGGACCTTTGCACATGCTATCTCATCCTGCCACATCCACCTCTCCACTTCATCAAGCCAAACTCAGCATTTTGCATTAGTTCAAAGATGAGTTTCTCAAAGATGCTTTTTTGACCTCTGCAGAACTGGTAGGGTGCCCCAGTTACATGTTCCTATTGCACCCTGTATTTCTCCACAGCATGTTTTGTAACTGTAACTACATATCCTTAATTGTGTAATTACTTTATTTCTCCAAAGGTGCACATTTTTGACATGTTTATGACATAGCTTACCCTAAACATTAACATGGCTTACTATTGTACTGCCATCTTCAACGTAACTTTATTATTCCAGGAAACGCTGACTAATGAAGATAAAAGTTGAAAATAATTTTATTATTGATTTCAGGGACTTCCAGAAAGACCTGTCAATTCTTCAAAATAAGGCATCAAATGACAAATTGTATCCCAAGATTCTCTGAACCCCTTGCCTCAAATTG
Organism: Mandrillus leucophaeus; assembly: GCF_000951045.1. Lineage (NCBI taxonomy): Eukaryota > Metazoa > Chordata > Mammalia > Primates > Cercopithecidae > Mandrillus > Mandrillus leucophaeus. The sequence goes on along the minus strand of NW_012102976.1, from coordinate 1,129,368 downwards.
CTGTGCTAAATTAATAATCCTAAATTATCATATCATGACTCTTATCTTGGGCCAACCAAGACTTCCCTTTTCCCTCATTAAAAGATTCTCCTTAAACCAAACTTGTACAGCTCAATAAATAGCCCAATCTTGCCCTTACTCTCCTCTGAGATGCTACAAAGACTGTCTAGAAAGTGCTCTGCCTTACCACAATAAGCAATAAACTAAATTTTGTCTCAGTGACGTTGCTTTGGTGATATTTTGGGGAAGGCATTTGTGATACTCATATCTAATCAATGTGTATATTTAATGTGGTAACACTTTTTTTTTCTTTCCTGAAAAGCTGTTATGAAACCCATTGTGGCAATCAATGGTGCCTCAGATTTGAGGAAATACAGTAATCGATCAATAGATGTCTCTCATGAGATTTTGTTTTTGTTTTTGAGACAGAGTCTCAGTGTGTTGCTCAGGCTGGAGTGCAATGGTGCGATTTCGGCTCACTGCACTTTCTGCTTCCTGGGTTCAAGTGATTCTTCTGCCTCAGCCTCCCAAGTAGCTGGGATTATAGGTGCATGCCACTATGCCCAGGTAATTTTTGTATCTTAGTAGAAGTCAGATTTCATCATATTGGCCAGGCTGGTCTTGAACTCCTGACCTCAAGTGATCCACCCGCCTCAGCCTCCCAAAGTGCTAGGATTACCGACGTGAGCCACCACGCCCAGCCTCTCATGAGAATTTACATTCTCCATGAGTGTCTAGACTTGGTGAGTTTTGATCACTGGTATATCTCCATATCAGAACAGAATAGGTAATTAATACATAATTGAGTGAATGAGTGGATCAATGAGTAGATGAAAGATCAATACAGAATGGATTGCATGGAGTATGCAAAGGCAACTCTTACTGATAAGACTTCCTGGCTGACCCTCTTGTGGCAAAGTGAGTAGGAAAAGATAACTGCACTTTCTTACCCTTCCACTCTAACCCAATTCCAGAGAATATCGCTCAATATATAACATTTTACATGGAGCTCTGGTGTGAACTCATATTGTCATGTAGCTGCTTATCTGCTGGTTCAGGGTTCTGATTTGCCCAGCCTAGTTATGTGGTATCACCATTAGATGAAATAAAAGTTGTCCACAGGATTGTCAATGACAAGGGAACGAAGATGGGTTCTTTGTAGCACATAGCATGTGGTTATGGCTTGACTGACAGAAGAGTGTCAGCCGACATTGAGTAACCAGTGAGGAAGGCTATGGTGCCACACCCACAGGTGGTGCCACAGCAGCAGCAATGTGTCATAAGAGAGCCATTATTGAGATTTATCAAACAATGGTTTGGTTGATACAAGCCTCTCATTGTTACATACATATTAGAATACAAGTGACCAGAGGACTGTTACTTGCTTTTTTATTGGGTTTATCTAGAAACTTCACATACTAAACATTTCCTCAGGGCTTAAAACATCCTCGGCACTGTGTAAAGTGCTTTCAGATATATAATTTTTTTTTTTTTTAGAGATGGGGTATTGCTGTGTTACACATGCTGGAATGCAGTGGCACACGACATCCCCCAAACTCCTGGGCTCAAGCAATCTTCCTACCTTAGCCTCCCAAAGTGCTGGGATTACAAGGCTGAGACACCACGCCCAGCTTTAATTACCTTTTAACTAATTTTCCTACCTCCAGTTTCCACAGAGCTCCCAAGAGTTCTTTCTAGAACACTGAACTGGGCCAGGCATGGTGGCTCACGCCTGTAATCCCAGCACTTTGGGAGGCCAAGGGAGGCGGATCACGAGGTCAGGAGTTCGAGACCAGTCTGGCCAACATACTGAAACCCTGCCTCTACTAAAATGCAAAAATTAGCCAGGCGTGGAGGCATGCATCTGTAATCCCAGCTACTAAGGAGGCTGAGGCAGGAGAATTGCTTGAACCCAGGAGGCAGAGGTTGCAGTGAGCCAAAATCGTGCCATTGGACTCTAGCCTGGGCGACAGAGCCAGACTCTGTCTCAAAAAATAAAATAAAATAAACACTGAACTGACGACCTCACATCCCTTCCTTCTCATTACTCTTCTTGCTCTCCACTGCCTACTGAATAGAGTCTAAATCCTTTAGCAGGCATCAGGGCTCCCCATGATCTGACTTTAGCCTAAATTTCTCCCATCTCATCTCCCATGGAACCTGTGATCACTATTCCTCAAACACATGTGCATTTTCACACATTTGTGATTCTGCTTACATCCTCTTGTCATTCTGAGATAAATGGCCTCCTCACTCCCATTTCTGCCAATGATCAAAATTGTATCCTCTTTTTAAGGCCTCACTCAAATACTACCTCCTTCATGAAACTGTTCCCAATTGTTTGAGTTGGAATTGTTTCTTTCCTCTGTACTTCCACTTTCATTTTTTTTAAGATGGATTCTCACTGTGGCCCAGGCTGGAGTGCAGTGATGCAATCTCAGCTTACTGCAACCTCTGCCTCCTGGGCTCAAGTGACACTCCTGCCTCAGTCTCCCAGGTAGCTGGGAACACAGATGTGTGTCACCACGCCAGGCTAATTTTTGTATTATATTTTTGGTAGACATGGGATTTCACAGAGTCTAGCTCTGTCGCCAGGCTGGAGTGCAGTGGCGCTATCTCGGTTCACTGCAACCTCCGACTCCCTGTTCAAGCGATTCTCCTGCCTCAGGCTCTGGAGTAGCTGAGATTCTGTAATCTCACGCGCCATCACGCCCAGCTAATTTTTGTATTTTTTGGAGACGGAGTCTTGCTCTGTGGCCCAGGCTGGAGTGCAGTGGCGTGATCTTGGCTCACTGCAATCTCCGCCTCCCGGGTTTACACCATTCTCCTGCCTCAGCCTCCAGAGTAGCTGGGAGTACAAGCGCCCACCACCACGCCCGGCTAATTTTTGGTATTTTTAGTAGAGCCAGGGTTTCACCGTGTTAGCCAGGATGGTCTCGATTTCCTGACTTTGTGATTCGCCCGCCTGGGCCTCCCAAAGTGCTGGGATTACAGGCGTGAGCCACCGCGCCCGGTCGGAGGTAATTCTTCGTTGGGAAAGAAAATAGTTCATTAAAGGAAGTTTAGGAGTATACTTCCCAGGGAAGGACAGACTGTATTTTTGGCTGAGGACGAGTTCTGGACAGTTTTCTGAGGGGTGTGTGTGTGTGTATGTGTGTGTGTGTGCCTTTACTAGTGACTCAGGTCACAGTTTTCTGAGATTTTTTCCCCCCCGAGATGGAGTCTTGCTCTGTCGCCCAGGCTGGAGTGCAGTGGCCTCTCAGTTCACTGTAACTTCCGCCTCCCGGGTTCAAGCAATTCTCCTGCCTCAGCCTCCCGAGTAGCTGGGATTACAGGCACGTGCCACCATGCCCGGCTAATTTTTGTGTTTTTAGTAGAGACGGTGTTTCACCATGTTGGCCCGGCTGGTCTTGAATTCCTGACCTCGTGATCTGTCCTCCTTGGCCTCCCAAAGTCCTGAGATTACAGGCGTGAGCCACCGCGCCTGGCCAGTTTTCTGAGTTTTTATTTGAAATCACAATAAGCAAGAAGGGTCATGGGCTTTAGAGTCCAGGTTAACGAACACTTTTTGGTGCCGATTACTGAACCATTCAGGGTATTCCTGGGGTGGTGACGGTGTTCATTTCAGAAGCCAACATGTGAAGAAACTCGGGTAACTTTTGATAAGTTCATCAACTAAGACCCATGGCAGAATTTGAGGGTTAAGAGGTGTAATTAGTGTATGGGTAGAAATAAGTGCCTTCTTTCTATATTTTGGCGTTGTAGGAATGTAAAGTAATTCTGCGATAAGTCTCAGTAGACAATTTTCTTAGTTCTTAGAAGTTGGAAGATAAACTTTGGACAACGTATTACACTATGCCCTTTGTAATTAAATAACTCAAGATAATGTGTTAAAGTTTAGTGGAGATTTAAATTACTGAGCTGATTAAAGAGAGCTGTTAAGACCACATGTTTTTTAAAAATGAGTTAATATTACTCCCAGAAATTGTAGGCACTATATAGTGATGAATTGCATGTTTTTATTGCTTATTATTTGCCAGTCTTGCAGAAAGGCTCAGGATTAGCAGCAACTATAAATAATACATTACAATTCAACCTGAAGGCTGGGACGAAGGGAGGAGGACCTGAATTTTAGGCTGGCTCTGGGCTGTGCCTCTCCCATCCATGGGATGTGGAGCCATTGAAGGTTGTGGGGTCACGATGGAGGTGCTGTCTCAGAAAGATACATTCGACTGTGTGTGCAAATGGGCTGGGGCGGAGGAGAGAGAGAGAGGTAGAGTCCATCTGGAGACTACTGCAATAGCCAGGCTGACGAGAGCGGGGCACAGTAAGAATGGGAAGAAATCCAATAAGAAAATGGTAGTGCGCGGGGCCAACAATGGACGATGACCGAATAGAGGTGGGTCTGGGTGAGTGACGAGAAGTGAAAGAACTGCTCCGTGCTGTCCAGGGAGCCCCTTGACTTCCCTTCTGTCCTTAGAGCGGACGTCCTCCGACCAGCCTCCAACCAGCGCCACCAGGGTGGCGCAAGCCTCAAGCTGGTCAGGTCAGCAAAAGTCGCACGGGAGGCAAGAGCCGACACGCGTGTCCCCCGGCCCCCTCTCCGCTCCCGCACGCCGGCAGTCCCTCAGTTTGACCACTCCCTCCGGTCCTTTGCCTCCCCCGACCCCCAGCCTCCATCGGCCGCCTGCACCACCCTCCGCCCCTCTCCGCCCCCTCCTCCGTGGGGCGCTGACTCGCCCGGCTGCCACGTTTCACTGATGACATCACCAGGGCCGCTCGGCCTTAGCCAATCCGCCAGGGGGAGTCCGAGCGAAGTCCTAGCCAGCGAGTCAGAGGGGAGGGGAGCAGGGAGGGGCGGAGGGTGGGGAGGTGAGGGAGCGGGGAATGGGGCGGACGACAACCCTTCAAGTACGCATGCCCCAGAGGCGCGGCGCTTGGCGGGAAGCTGAGTCCTGGCCTCCGCGCCTCACTGTCTATCCTCAGCTCGCGTAGCCACACTCGCGACTCCCTTTCCCGGCATGCCAGGCGGTGCGGCCGCCCTCTGGGCTGTGTAAAGGCCCCTCGGTCTAAGGCTTCCCTATTTCCTGGTTCGCCGGCGGCCATTTTGGGTGGAAGCGATAGCTGAGTGGCGGCGGCTGCTGATTGTGTTCTAGGGGACAGAGTAGGGGAAGACGTTTGCTCTCCCGGAACAGCCTATCTCATTCCTTTCTTTCGATTACCCGTGGCGCGGAGAGTCAAGGCGGCGGCTGCGGCAGCAAGGGCGGCGGTGGCGGCGGCGGCAGCTGCAGTGACATGTCCAGCATGAATCCCGAATAGTGAGTTCAGGAGAGCACCGGTTGGCTGGGTCCGTGGGCCAGCTTGGGGAATTTTAAAGGGGGCGAGGAGGGTTGGGGCGGAAGTCGGGGCATCGGCTGGGGTGAGGCGAGGGTGATGGGTCAGGAGAGGCTGGCGGCCGGGAGTCGGGCCCCATTGTCTGACGCGGAGGGGCGGCCGGGCGGGGGAGGGGTCGGGTCGGAGGGGTGAGCCGCCCGGGCCTGGACCGGGTCAGGTTGGAGGGCCTGACTGCGGGGCGGGTGCTGAGGAAGTCTGCCCAGGGGCCTGGGGCGGTGTGAAGAGGTAGCTTGTCTCGGAGGCAGTGACTTTTGAAGGAGGACTTGTTTCTAAGAGGAGAGGATGGGGTGGGAGAACCCTTCTAGAGGGCACTGGCAGACCCTGCGCCCGCACTGTGCGGAGCTGTCAGGATCCTCGGGGTGGAAACCAGCTTTACTTGTAAATCCTGAGCTTTTTGGCTCTCTCTTCTTCCATCCTCCCCGCCTGGTTTCAGGTAATATGGATGCTTTTCGGGACTGCGTGGGATTGAGGGGAATGAGTAGATAGGGAGAAGCAACTGAACATTTTTTAGTTCTCTTTTTGAGTTGTGCCTTGAACGAGTTCTTTAAGAGCTCGCCGGGTGCATTGCCCTCCTAAAAACCTGGGCATTTGTGAGTTTTTTTTTTGTTTTTTTGTTTTTTTTTAAAGAGGACACCTAAGTCATTTTGTCTTCTGTAGGTCAAGGGAAAAAAAACCCAAAAAAACAACTAAAGCCAAGGAATGTGTTTCTGATACTCGCAGATTAAAGGAAGCTTGCTGTCAAGTTGAAAGAGAAATGAATGGGACCTATGATAGATCTGTATGTAGTTTTAGATTACCTGCTTGGATGCTTGCAGATAGGGAATGAGGTTCCATGACGTGTCATGAAAAGTTAATGCATTTCTTTTTCTTGCTTACTCAAGAAGTCACCACAGCAGATGTGACACACCTGGCACCTTTCCTGGGAACTGGTGTTCACTTCCTTTGGGTAGAGTTTGTTGGACTCTCCTCAGTGGCCATTTAAAAATTTCCTCTACAGTTTACATGTATGTAAAGTAATGAATAATTGTAAGAGACCGAATTGGTATTCCTTTTCAGTGTCAAAGGCCTTTGAGGGATGGGGGAAAATCAGTATTTGTTGTAAAAGTTGAGTTTATTTGCTGCTTTGGTCAATTACTGCTAAACATTTCCCCCTAAAAGGTCCACTCACCAGTTTAGCTGACTGTCATATGTGTGTCACATGGCTCTTGCAAAATGCTTTCTTCAAGTTTTGTAATACTGTGGCTTGATGCTGAAATCTCTTGCACTATACAGAAGCGATTGTATTTTTTTAGAATTTCATGCTTTAGAAGTTAAGGATAGTGTTGTTGTAGTGACATTTGCTGTGTTGACAGTTTAAAACAAATTTTTTTTTTCAAGGGCTCCAAGGACAAAGTTGGTTTTGCACAGTTGAATGGAGTTGAACTTGAGGTTCTTAATTTAGTAGTTTTCTTGGTAACAATAAAGAACATGGATTTACTGCTTTATCGAGGTTTATAGACCTCTACTGTTCAGGAAATTTTCTGAATTTGCTATATATATGTATGTTTATTACTGTAAATAAATCTTCAAGATTAGTCGAGAACTTTGACAAGTTACTCAGCCTCTGAATTTTTTTCCCCTTTTGTAAAATAGGATAATTGGAGTCATTATTCCTGTCAGGGTAGTGGTGAAATTCAAATGTATATAAAAGAATTTGGAAAACTGTATGAGCATTCTTCAGGTTGTATGCATCATTTTCATGAAAGGCATTCTATTAGTACTAGGATTTAGAAATATAATCCTTGCATTTAAGAAGTTTAGATATAGGCGGGGCGCCGTGGCTCAGATCAGTAATCCCAGCACTTTGGGAGGCCAAGGCGGGCGGATCCCGAGGTCAGGAGATCGAGACCATCCTGGCTAACACGGTGAAACCCCGCCTCTACTAAAAATACAAAAAAATTAGCCGGGTGTGGTGGTGGGCGCCTGTAGCCCCAGCTACTCAGGCTGAGGCAAGAGAATGGCGTGAACCCAGAAGGCGGAGCTTGCAGTGGGCCAAGATCGGGCCACTGCACTCCAGCCTGGGCGACAGAGCAAGACTCCGTCTCAAAAAAAAAAAAAAAGAAAAAAAAATAATTTTTTTTTTTTGAGAGGGAGTTTCAATCTTGTTGCCCAGGCTGGAGTGCAATGGCGCAAATCTTGTCTCATCGGCACCTCCGCCTCCTGGGTTCAAGTGATTCTCCTGCCTCAGCTTCCTGAGTAGTTGGGATTACAGGCATGTGCCACCACGCCCGGCAAATTTTGTATTTTTAGTAGAGACGCCGTTTCTCCATGTTGGTCAGGCTGGTCTCAAACTCCTGAGGTGATCCGCCCGCCTCAGCTTCCCAAAGTGTTGGGATTACAGGCGTGAGCCACCGCACCCGGCAGAAATAGGTTTTATACATGTCGAATACCAGTAGATATAGCAAATTCCAGATGTATGGCATGGATGAGAGCAACAGGATTTCAGGGGGATGGTGGGTTGTGATTGGCTATCTGGGTTTTGAAAGACTTTATAGAAAAGAGACCTGAAAGGGAATTGTCAGCAATTAGATTTGGAGGAACAGAGGGAGTGAGGAGGAATTTTCAAGGAGGAGGAGGAGGAATGGCTCATAAATGGCAATGACAGTAATTAATAAGTAAATACGGTGTCAAATCATCCTTTCTTTTGAAGACTGACCTCAACGGGATCAAACCCAGAAACAGTTTTTATATTTTTTTCTGGAATCAAATACATGAGTATCTGGCCTACTATCTTTGTATTCTAGACTGTCTAGTAAAATAATACAGGAATTTGGGAAAACCTTTGCAAAAGTGTTAGTGAAAATTACTTAGGAGGGTGAGAGGAAGTGAGGGATATTTTATTAGGGGAGGTCACAAGGGCAGTGAGCAATCAGATTTTCAGCTATCTGACTTTAGCGGTTTCTTTTTGTTTTAATGGAGCTTGTTATCTTTGTAAAAGTAATTAGAGAAAATTTGGAAAATAAAGGAAAGAAAGAAAAGTTCTTTCTTTGTTTATCACTAAAGTACAAGTTCATTCGTTTTTAACATCTTGTTCCAAACTCCAAAGTCTTATGCTTTCTCTTCAATTAAAACTTTAATGGGTGGATGCTTTTCCTGCTTCCAGTATGTTATCTTAGTAACTTAACAATAGTATATTAGCTAATGTTTACAAATCTACTCCAGATGTTCCTTAACTTACTTTGGTTTATCATTACTAATTTATATTGTTTCTTTTAGAAATTTATAATCTGTGTTATGGGTGCTGCTAAATTTGGTAGTGAAAATGGAATCTTGACAAAAAAGATTCTGAAGCAACAGAATTTTTAGATTTATATTGGTTTACATAAGGGTTGGTAGCTGTATTACTTTTTTGTTTTTTTTGTTTTTGTTTTTTGAGATGGAGTCTTGCTCTGTTGTCCAGGCCTTGGCCTCCCAAAGTTTTGGGATTACAGGCCTGAGCCACTGCGCCTGGCCATTTTTTTTTTTTTTTTATTTTCTTTTCTTTTTGTTTGTTTTGAGATGGAGTCTCACTCTGTTGCCCAGGCTGGAGTGCAATGGTGCAATCTCAGCTCACTGCAATCTCTGCCTCCCGGGTTCAAGCGATTCTCCTGCCTTGGTCTCCCGACCTTGGTCTCCCGATTAGCTGGGATTACAGGCATGTGCCACTATAACCAGTTAATTTTTGTATAGAGTACCTAGCCATCTCT
>NW_012102976.1:1118332-1118879 GCF_000951045.1 Mandrillus leucophaeus | reverse complement strand
TTATTTTTAGTCCCCATCCCCTTAAGTATATCATGGCTCCAGAATCTCTCAAAATGTTATCAGTCTTTCAGACTTTGCTCTCCTTTCATGTTAGACTCAAGAAACATTTGACCTTTTTTTTTTCTTGCATTGTGTTTCAAATAATGTTTTTAAAAACTTAAGTGTTTGAAAGTGAAATCAGGTTGCCTTTGTGACTTTTGGTGGTGGTTTGAAAAACTCAGAAAAGTTTATAGAAGAAAGATAACTACTATTCTTACTGTCCAGAATATGATTTTTTAATGTCTGTAGAGTATCAACATCTGTAATTCTTCGGTAATTTTTCAGTAGTTGTATAGAACCTTTAAAAATATATATATTGAGAATTTTGTGTGAATAAGATGATGAGATGATCTTGTAGGATCATTTAAAGATAAGAACTGAGGCCCGGCACAGTGGCTCATGCCTATAATCACAGTACTTTGGGAGGCCCAGGTGGTGGATCACCTGAGGTCAGGAGTTTGAGACCTACCTGGCCAACATGGCAAAATCTGAAGTCAAGAGTTTGAGA
>NW_012102976.1:1111869-1115572 GCF_000951045.1 Mandrillus leucophaeus | reverse complement strand
TTTTGGAATTTTCCTTTGAGAATTAGGCAAAATGCCCAGACTCCCCCCTCCCTTTAGAGGGAGAGGGGAGCAATTAGATTATTCCTTTGTTTCCCTATAGAAGGTGGAGCTGAGATTACTGCTTTGATATCTGGAATGTAATTTAGGGAAGAAAATTTAGGTCTTGGCCTTTCTTTGGAACCACCCTGGGAGTGTTGCAGATTATACATAGGGTAATAGTGGAATGATATTAGGGGGAAAAAATGGTCCTGAGGAGCCAGAGAACTGTTGTTAGTTTGTTGACTGACTGAAACATGTGAGAAATAGGGTACGGAAGAAGTAGGAAATAAAGTTTTCCTTGGTCCTTTTGTGACAGGTTGGCTCAGCTGACTGGAACACCCTACACTGCTTTATTAAATCCAAGGTTGTGATAGGTTGCAGTTAAGTTTACTGTGTTCTATGCTTGTAGATTTCCTAATTAGGACAAGTAGTGTTACATATGCATGCCTTTATTCACAAGAGGGACCATTCTTTTGGAAACATCACTTTTTAATAATACTGGGTACTATTTAGCACTTATTCTCAGTGCCAGCCACTTGGCTATTTTTTTTTTTTCCCCGAGACAGGGTCTATCTCTGTCTCCCAGACTGGAGTGTGGTAGCACAGTCATGGCTCACTGCAGTCTCAACCTCCTGGACTCTAGTGATCCTTCTCTGTCAGCCTCCTGAGTTGCTGGCACCATGCCTGTCTAATTTTTTTTTAAGCGATGATATGTCAGTATGTTGCCTATCCTGGTCTCGAACACCTGGACTCAAGTGATCCTCCCACCTGGGCCTCTCAAAGTGTTGGGATTACAGGTGTGACCTGCCTCACTCGGCCATCTGTGGTCTCTACATAGGGCATTTTGTACAGTCTGCACCTCGAACTAGTGATCTTCAACAGTGAAACTCAATGAATTATTTAATTCATGTTTTCCAAGAACAATGATGAATTTAATTTCTCTGAATGTATTTCCTTTGTATAACAATAGTACTTAAGTGGAATTACTCTTTGTCCTTTCTACTCTGTGTATAGATATTTTCTAGTATCTTGATTTGGGACAGTTACATTTAAACCATTTATGGCCGTGTAGCCATACCCACATTACATTTAATGCATCTGTTCCCTTTGTGTCTGTATACTCATAACATTTTGCATAAAGTTATAGGCGGTTCACACCAAGTCTGTTCATGAACCTCAGATTAAGAATACTTGATTTAGGAGATTGAAAACAGAAAAGAGAATGTTAACTGTCATTATCAGTATTAAAATGTGAAAATGTGAGAGTGACAAAGCTTAGCTTTAAATCTGGTATCCCAAACTAATTTGAGTTTTTTTTTTTGTTTTTTTTTTTTTGTTTTTGAGACAAGGTCTCGCTTTGTTGCCCAGGCTGGAGTGCAGTGGCGCGATCTTGGCTCACTGCAACCTCCACCTCCCAGGTTCAAGCGATTCTCCTGCCTCAGCCTCCAGAGTAGCTGGGATTACAGTCTGCGCCACCATGCCCAGCTAATTTTTGTATTTACAGTAAAGATGGAGTTTCACCTTGTTGGCCAGGCTGGTCTCAAACTCCTGACCTCGTGATCCTTCCACATCGGCCTCCCAAAGTTCTGGGATTACAGGCATGAGCCACTGTTCCCGGCCTAATTTGAGTTTTAAAATGTGGAGTTTAAGATGTTAGTCTTGGCCGGGCGCGGTGGCTCAAGCCTGTAATCCCAGCACTTTGGGAGGCCGAGACGGGTGGATCATGAGGTCAGGAGATCGAGACCATCCTGGCTAACATGGTGAAACCCTGTCTCTACTAAAAAAAATACAAAAAAACTGGCCGGGCGTGGTGGCGGGCGCCTGTAGTCCCAGCTACTCGGGAGGCTGAAGCAGGAAAATGGTGTAAACCCCAGAGGCGGAGCTTGCAGTGAGCTGAGATCCGGCCACTGCACTCCAACCTGGGCGACAGAGCGAGACTCCGTCTCAAAAAAAAAAAAGATGTTAGTCTTAAAGTGGGTTAGATGAAATTTATAAAAATAGTCAAATAGCTACATTTATAAAAGGCCATTTGAAACAATTTTGTGAAATATATAATGTGGATAATTATGTAGTGCTTTATGTGTAGATTGGTGGTTAGCATCTATCCTGATGAAGAGCAGTTGGATTCATTACTTACTAAAGCTAGTGAAATCTGAACTCCAAATTAGGCATTTTCACCAGGCTCTTTAGAGCTGAGCTAACTTACTCTCTCTTTTATTTTTATTTTTTAATTAACTAATTTTTTTTTTTTTTTTAAGAGAGACAGGCTCTCTCCATGTTACCCAGGCTTGTCTCGGCTCAAGCAATCCTCCTACTTTAGCCTCCCAAAGTGCTGGGATTAGAGTTGTGAACCACTGCGCCAGGTTGACCTTATTCTCTACTAACACAAGTGTTCTAATTTAATTTAAGCAGTGAATCACACTTTTCTTTGTATTTGGTCAGGTTCTGGGTGCTAGTTTATATATGATTTGATTCATTCTGATAGGCTTTTTGTTTTTGTTTTTGTTTTTTTGAGACAGAATCTAGCTCTGTCACCCAGGCTGGAGTGTAGTGGGGCTTGATTTCGGATCATTGTAACCTCTGCCTCCCAGGTTCAAGTGTTTCTCCTGCCTCAGCCTCCTGAGTAGCTGGGATTACAGGCGCCTACCACCATGTCCGGCTAATTTTGTGTATTTTTAGTAGAGATGGGGTTTCGCCATGTTGACCACGCTGGTCTCTAACTCCTGACCTCAGGTGATCTGCCTGCCTCGGCCTCCCAAAGTGCTGGGATTATAGGTGTGAGCCACCACACCAGGCGTCAAGAACTTTTTATTTTTGAGACAGGGTCTAACCCTGTCACCTAGGCTGGAGTATAGTAGTGAGATCACGGCTCACTGCAGCCTCAACTTCCCAGGCTCTGGTGATCCTCCCATCTCAGCCTCTGGAGTAATTAGGACTACAGGCACATGCCCATACCTGGCAGTTTTTGTTTTTTTTTTTCTTTTTCTTTTTGTAGAGACTGAGTTTCACATGTTGATCAGGCTGGTTTTGAATTCCTGAGCTCAAGCGATCTTCCCTCTTTGACCTTCCAACATGCTGGGATTACAGGCATGAGCCACTGTACCTGGCCTTTTCTACATTAAAAATTTGTTATTAAAAAACAAACCCAGGCCAGGCGCGGTGGCTCACGCCTGTAATCCCAGCACTTTGGGAGGCCGAGGCGGGCGGATCATGAGGTTAGGAGATCGAGACCATCCTGGCTAACATGGTGAAACCCCGTCTCTACTAAAAATACAAAAAATTAGCTGGGCGTGGTGGCGGGCGCCTATAGTCCCAGCTGCTTGGGAGGCTGAGGCAGGAGAGTAGCATGAACCCGGGAGGCAGAGCTTGCAGTGAGCCGAGATCGCGCCACTGCACTCCAGCCTGGGCGAGACTCCGTCTCAAAAGTTGTGGTTGTCTATACATACATACAAAGGTACACACATGGAGAATTTTATCTTGGAGGAAGGCTTGGTAAAGAATATAGCCCTTTTGGCTGGGCGGGGGGCTCACGCCTGTAGTCCCAGCACTTTGGGAGGCCGAGGCGGATGGATCGCCTGAGCTCAGGAGTTCGAGACCATCCTGGGAAACACGGTGAAACCCTGTCTGTACTAAAATACAAAACATCAGCTGGGTGTGGCGGCAC
>NW_012102976.1:1109167-1111659 GCF_000951045.1 Mandrillus leucophaeus | reverse complement strand
GAAACCCCGTCTCTACTAAAAAATACAAAAAATTAGCCAGGCATGGTGGCAGGCGCCTGTAGTCCCAGCTACTCGGGAGGCTGAGGCAGGAGAATGGCGAGAACCTGGGAGGCGGAGCTTGTAGTGAGCCAAGATGGTGCCACTGCACTCCAGCCTGGGTGACAGAGCAAGACTCCGTCTCCAAAAAAGAAATAAAACATGGACTGTGCTCCAGGGGCTTACAAATTAGTTAAGAAAATGACTCATGTTCAAACAAACATAATCAATATAACGATTAATACAAGTTAAATATTGTGATATGTTTACGAAACAGCGTGGCAAAATAGTGCGAAAGATTTGGGGAAGGGGCCTATAATTTCTGTTAACGAAAGTTTTAGTTATGTTGATTCAACTGGAGAGGAACAGAGCTCCCAAAGGACTCCAGAACACTAGATGTTTGTCTGAGTGGGGTCAGCAGAACTGAGTTCCCATCAGCCAGAAAGTTTATGTGTGTACATTATTTCCCTTAACCATCACAATAATCCTGTGAAGAAAATGTCCTAGTTTTACAAAACCAGCCGGAAAGTTTATGTGTACATTATTTCCCTTAACCGTCACAATAATCCTATGAAGAAAATGTCCTAGTTTTACAAACAAGGAAACAGAGGCAGAGAAGAGTTAAATGACTTGCCCAATGGCATTCAAAGCAAGCAGCTGAATTGGAATTTTAACTCAAAGGCTTGGATGTCACAGTACAAGTAGGCTCTTTCTGCTTTACTACATGTGGTTACTTCTAAGAATTTAACATTTTAGACTGGTTGTGGTGGCTCACTCCTGTAATCTTAGCACTTTCAGAGGTTGAGGTGGGTAAATCGCTTGAGCTCAGGAGTTTGAGACCAACCTGGGCAACATGGTAAAACCTCGTCTCTACCAAAAATAAAAAAAAACTAGCTGGGCATGGTGGCATGCGCCTATGGTCCCAGCTACTTGGGAGGCTGAAATAGGAGGATTGCTTGAGCCTGGGAGGTGGAGGTTGCAGTGAGCCGAGATTGCACCATTGTGCTCTAGCCTAGGTGACAGAGTGACAGCCTATCTCAAAAAAAAAAAAGAAAAAAAAAAAAAATTTTAGTCAAGCAATTAGGCACTAACATTTTGTGGTCAGTTACTTTAAGAATTCATGATTGGAGGCCTGGTGTGGTGGGTCATGCCTATAATCCTAGCACTTTGGGAGGCTGAGGCAGGAGGATTGCTTGAGGCCAGGAGTTCAAATCAGCCTGGGCAACCTAGTAAGATCCCCTCTCTACAAAAAATTAAAAAATTAGCTAGGTGTGGTGGTGTGCACCTGTAGTCCCAGCCACTCGGGAGTCTGAGGTGGGAGGATTGCCTGAGGCCAGGATTTTGAGACCTGGGCAACATATGAAGACCCTGTCTCAAAAAAAACCTAAAAAACTAAAAAAATAGCTAGGTGTGGTCGGTGTACTTGTGGTCCCAGCTACTCGAGAGGCCGAGGCAAGAGGATTGCTTGAGCCCAGAAGTTGGAGGCTGCCGTGGGCTGTGATTGCGCCACTGCACTTCAGCCTTGGTGACATAGCAAAACTGTGTCTTTGTGGTGGTGGTGGGTGGGGGTGGGGGAAGGATTTAAGAAGGGTTTGTGAGGTATGTATTATTTATAAATGGGCTTTTGACTTTACCCTTCACATCTTGGGTTGAAATTAATTGTATCCATTCTCAGTTTTTCTGTCTTGTTATATATTTAAACTTGGAGCCTTAGAAGTCATGGATGTCTTTCTATGAAAAGCAAATGAAGCAGAGAGCTGCCTTCTGTTGCAGTAGAGGGCACACTTTCAGAGCATGTTACTGTTTTATGCATTACTAGGCTTTGGGAGTTGTGACTTGTATGATCATAGTACTTATAACTGTTAGGCAATTTTTAAACTTTAACTTTAGATTATATATGTAAACTTCTGTGTTCCTTTGTCACCGATAATCTGAACAGAAGCTTTGGATAAATAGCTTCAAAGTTTTTGTCCGAACCTCTGAAATTTGTATTGTTACCTCATGGTTTTGGTAAGAGGAAGGAGAAATAACCATGGCCACTTATTGTGCTTCTGTATGTGCCAGACAGTATGTGCTAGATGTTTCAGAAACGTGATTTATAATCCTGACAAGAAGCCTAATTGGGTGGTAGTGGGTGCTAATTGAACCTTATAGATGAGGAAATTGAGGCTCATGGTGGTAAGTGAGTAACTTGCACCAAGATCCTATAGCTAGTATGCAGTAGAGCCTGAATTTAAGTACAGGTCTTCCAGGTCCAAACACATGCAGACTTTGAGAGGTAAGGAGGTAGAGAACATTGAACACACCCTTCTTGGTGTGTTTTTCAGCAAGTACTTGTTGTGTGCAGATTAAAGACTGTCTACCCTTTTGTCATCTTGTGTCACTTGCTGCTTCCTTTGGCACTACCAAAATTTCTTTCAGAATTTCAGCTTTGAATTTTTATTTTTATTTTATTT
>NW_012102976.1:1102698-1108897 GCF_000951045.1 Mandrillus leucophaeus | reverse complement strand
GGCCTCCCAAAATGCTGGGATTACAGGTGTGACTCACTGCACCTGGCCAGCTTTGAATTTTTAGAAGACTGTTCTAAACATAACTGTATTGGAACCTGGAAAATTAATCTATTGTCTCTAAATATCAAATAAAAACATGTAATTTTAGTGGTTGATTATGGGAACAATTTTTTTTAAGATGGTTCATCTGAATGGAAACTTTTTTTTTAATTGCTTGACTATTTCCTTAAATTTGGAGAAAGACCATTGCCCTCTCAGATTCCTGGTAATTGATCATATTGACCATTTATATTGACTGACAGGTGCTTGTCCACAGCTGAATGTTTGTTTAATTTTTTTTTAAATTATAAAAGTAATATGTGCTCACTGTAAAATTCACAGTACAGAAGCATATGAACTAACTAAAAGTTCTTACCTCTTGTCTCCAGCAAGGAGTGTTTCAACCTGAAGGTCAGTTTTGAATTGTGTTCTGTGGAGTGTACTTAAAGTGAGTGAAGAAGAAACATATATGTCAAACATGATCATTACAGCTGAAGTTTTTATTATTTTATACCCCAAGGTTATTAAAATAGTATGTAGTTTAGTTGTCTTGATAGTTTTCCCTTAAACTTTATTTGGCCAGTGTATCAGGATTTTGTTTTAAATTTGATATGTGAGCTTAGTCTTATGCTATTTTCAAAGAAGACATTTAGAAGAAGATAAAATAACATTCCTGTCTTAGTCTGTTTTCTGCTGCTATAACAGAATAGCACAGACTGGGTGTAAACAGTAGAAGTTTATTTGGTCTGTGGTTCTGGAGGCTGGGAACTTCAAGAGCATGGTTCTGGCCTTTGTGCTGTTATCATATGGTGGAAGGTAGAAAGGCAAGTGAGTATGTCAAGACAGAGAGCACGAAGGGGCTTGAACTCACTTTTATAACAGAGTGACTCAGGAGAAAGCTAACCCACTTTTGAGAGAATGCATTAATCCATTCATGAGGGCGGAGCCCTTGTGACCTAATCACCTCTCATTAGGCTCTGCATCCTTACACTGTTGTATTGGGGATTAAGTGTCTAACACAGGAACTTCGGAGGATACATTTAAACCATAAAAATTCCTGTCATGCAAATGAATCCATTCTAGATGAAAGAGAATAAATATAGTTTCCATTGCGCTTTTTAGAATAGGCCTTTTCTAAGGTACTTACAGCTGATATTATAAAGTTTATATTTCTGTTTGTATAAATTTATATTTGTATTTCTGTTTGTACAAATACAACTATACACTATAGTTCTCTGCTGTTAGGCTTTTTTTCTTCCTTAGCATGTTTCCAAAGGGTGGAATATTGAAAGTTGGGTTAATGTCAAACAGCTTTCTTTTGTAAAGTGTTCATTGACATGTGAACCTTGTCTGAGAATCTAGATTTTATTTCATAAAAGAAGAAAACAGTATATTCTCATTTAACCCAAAATTTAACTTCATGTACTTGTGGCTGTATTGGGAGTATGTCATTGCTATCTGTTTACAACCTTGACCTACTCTATCTACTTAGAAGTAATTTGTGTTATGATCGGTGTGCTATGCTGACATATGCTGAACACATTTGTAAGGGTGTTAAGTCATTGAATAAAATGCTTTTCTTCTCCTTTCAAATAACATTTTTTTTTTCTCCTGGTTATAAAAGTCATACAAGCTTATTGCAGGTTGTTAAAAAGGTATAAAGAAGAAACCATCAATCCATTATAATCTTGCAGTTTAGACTTCCTGCTCCAGCCTCTGAGTGCTGAGATGAGCTAGCCATGCCTAGCTCCTCTAAAGACTTTTTAAAAAACAAAAATGAGGTTATACTTAAAAAAAAAATTCTGTAATCCTTTCACATAACAGTGTTATTTTGGAGGTTTTAGAATTTCCAGTAGCATGTTAGATTCGGAAACAAGCTGATTCATCCTCTACTTTGTACTGTAGGCAAGAAAAGAATTTTACCTAAATAGAATTTTGAACCGAAAATCTGTTTTTCTAACTTTTTATTTAAAAAATATTGTTCCATGCTTTCACAATAGTGACTTCTAATTTTTATATTTTTAATTTAGAGATGGGGTCTCACTCTGTTGCCTAAGCTAGAGCAAGTGCAGTGGTTCTATCCTAGCTCACTGCAACCCCGAATTCCTGGGCTCAAGTTACCCTCCTCTCTCAGCCTCCTAAGTAGCTGGGGCTACAGGTGTGCACCACTGCACCAGGCTTTTTTTAAAAAGGTATAGGAAATGGTAGTGCTTGCATACAAAAATGGCATAGGTACATACATCAGCAGACATCAAGACTATATTCAGATCATAAATGTACATATATGTACCAGTGCCATTTTTGCACGCCAACAAATAATGGAAATAGAACTCTAAACTGAAATTTGAAACAAGGGTTCTGGGGTGAGCCCTCTTACTGATTTGTAATTGAATATATATAGTTCAATTTTTTTCCCATCTGTTAAGCAAAAGACGATTCTAATGTTAGCAAAAACTCACATATCCTGTCATTGATCATTTTTTCCTTAAATTTTTTTAAGAGCTGGAGCTTCTCACTATGTTGCCCCGGCTGGTCTCGAACTCTTGGGCTCAAGTGATCCTCCGACCTCAGCCTCCCTAGGTGCTGGAATTAACAGGCCCAAGCTACCGTGCCTGCACCTGTCATCAGTCATTTAACTTCATGCAAACTGAGTAGAATAAAACTCATCCTTACTGTACCTTATTGCTTTTGTTTTATCGTTGGAATCTCAGTAGACCAAAAGTTGATTTATAGGAAAAACTGATAGCAAAAATAATTTTTCTCTTGTTGCTGTATTTGATGCCCACCATCTAGTTGTTAAAGCCTACTGTTAATTTCTCTTTGCCTACTTCTTTCTGTCCACGCTTATTCTGTGCCATTCTTGCCTTAACTGTTTTTAGCTTTCTCATAGAGTGAACTTTTAAAATTAAAATATAATATCTGCTCATAGTATTATAAAATTCAAGCAGTTCAGCAGAATTTCACTGATAATAGAAATACTTGTACCTCAAAAGCAGCTTTATTTTACAAACCCAGCCCAATTTGTGATTAGATTTAACTTGAGAAAACGTGAAATGTCTCTCATATTGTTTAAAAATATTGTAAGTTGCTGGGCGTGGTGGCTCATGCCTATAATCCCAGCACTTTGGGAGGCTGAGGCAGGTGGATCACTTGAGGTCAGGAGTTTGAGACCAGCCAGGCCAACATGGTGAAACCCCATCTCTACTGAAATACAAAAATTAGCCAGGCGTGGTGGCACACACCTGTAATCCCAGCTATTCGGGAGACTGAGGCAGGAGAAGCGCTTGAACTCGGGAGGTGGAGGTTACAGTGAGCCGAGATCATGCCATTGCACTCCAGCCTAGGCGACAGAGCAAGACTCTGTCTCAAAAAAAAAAAAAAGACCGGGCATGGTGGCTCATGCCTGTAGTCCCAGCACTTTGGGAGGCCAAGGCAAGTGGATCACCTGAGGTCAGAGTTTGAGACCAGCCTGATCAACATGAAGAAACCCCGTGTCTACTAAAAATACAAAATTAGCTGGGTATGGTGGCACATGCCTGTAATGCCAGTTACTTAGGAGGCTGAGGCAGGAGAATCGCTTGAACCCGGGGGGTGGGGGTTGCAGTGAGCTGAGATCCTGCTATTGTACTCCAGCCTGGGCAACAAGAGCAAAACTCCGTCCAAAAAAAAAAACAAATTATATCTATATCATGAGCTAGCTTTTTGAAGTGATTGTCGTTTTTCGTTTTGTTTTGTTTTGTTTTTTTGAGATGGAGTCTCGTTCTGTTGCCCAGGCTAAAGTGCAGTGGTGCGATCTCAGCTCACTGCAACCTCTGCCTCCCAGGTTCAAGTGATTCTCCTGCCTCAGCCTCCTGAGGTAGCTGAGACTACAGGTGCTTGCCACCACACCTGGCGAATTTTGTATTTTTAGTAGAGGCAGGGTTTCACGATGTTGGCCAGGCTGCTGTCGAACTCCTTACCTCAGGTGATCCGTCTGCCTGAGCCTCCCAAAGTGCTGGGATTACAGGCCTGAGCCTTGCCCGGCCTCCTCATAATTTTTTAACCTTTATAAAAACCTTTTAAAACCTTTTCTAAAACCCTTTTTATTTTGAACTAAATTTAGATTTACTGAAATTGTGAAATCAATGTAGAGTTCTTGTATACCCTTCACTCCACTTCTCTTAATAGTAACATCTTACATACATGGTACTTTTGTCCAAATTAAGAAATAAATATTGGTACAGTGTTAACTAAACTATAGACTTAATCTGGTTTCTCTAATTTTTTCACTAATGTTCTTTTTCTGTTCTAGGATCTAATTCAGTATACCATATTGTATTTAGTTCTAGGCCATGTTAGCCACCTTCAGTCTGTGACAGTTTCTCAGTCTTTCCTTCTTTTTCGTGATCTTGACACATTTGAAGAGTGCTGATAGGTATTTTGTAGAATGTCTGTCAGTTGTCTGTCAGTTTGCATTTGTCTGATGTTTTTTCTTTTTTCTTTTTTTTTTTGTGAGACGGCCTCACGCTCTGTTGCCTAGGCTGGAGTGAAGTGCTGTGTTCTTGGCTCACTGCAGCCACCACTTCCCAGGTTCAAGTGATTCTCCTGCCCCAGTGTCCCAAGTAGCTGAAACTACAGGCATGTGCCACCATGCCTGGCTAATTTTTTGTATTTTAGTAGAGAAGGGGTTTCACCGTGTTGCCCAGGCCGGTCTTGAACTCCTGAGCTCAGGCAATCCACCCGCGTTGGCCTCCCAAAGCACTAGGATTACAGGTGTGAGCCACCATGCCCGGCCAATATTTTGAGGGATATACTTTGATGAGGTCATGCAAATATCCTGTTTCCCCTTAGTTTTTCCCATTAACTTAGCATTTATTTAGTAAATCTTCCTTGCAGCAATTATTTTTTCTTTTTCTTTTTTCCTTAATTTTTTTTTTTTTTTTAAAGGGATGGATCTCACTGTGTTGCCCAAGTTGGAATGCTGTAGTGAGTTCATGGCTCACTCAAACTCCTGGGCTCAAGTGATTCTTCTGCCTCAGCCTCTCAAGTAGCTGGGACTACAGGCATAGACCACCACACCCAACTGATGAAAAAAAGTATTTTTAGAGATGGGGGTCTTGCTGTATTGCTCAGGCTGGTCTTGAACTTCTGGCCTCATGTGATCCTTTTGCCTCAGCCTTACAAGTAGGTGGGAGTTACAGGTGTGAGCCACCACACCCAGCATTGCAGCAATTATTAATGTAGTGCTACTGGTCATTTTCTGTTTTTCTCATTTCTTCAGCATGTATTATTGAAGTCCTATAAGGAAGACTTGTCTCTTCTCTCCCATTTATTTATTTAATCATTTATACTGGTAATGAATTCATGGGTATTTATTTTGTGAGTTATAATCTGATACATAGTTATTTACTTTGTGCCTCAAATTGTTCTGGCTTGGCTTTTTTTTTTGTTGTTGTTGTTGTTTTTTTGAGACGGAGTCTTCCTCTGCTGCCCAGGCTGGAGTGCAGTGGTGCCACCTGTGCTCACTGCAACCTCCACCTCCTGGGTTCAAGCAATTCTCCTGCCTCAGCCTCCTGAGTAGCTGGGTCTACAGGCGCCTGCCACCATGCCTGACTAATTTTTTGTATTTTTAGTAGAGATGGGGTTTCACCCTGTTAGCCAGAATGGTCTCATCTCCTGACCTCATGATCCGCCCGCCTCAGCCTCCCAAAGTGCTGGGATTACAGGCGTGAGCCACCACGCCCGGACGATTCCTGTATCCTTTTAACATGCCATGCCCTCATCGTTTTTTCCACCTAGTATTTTGGCCAAAAATGTTAATCAAGGATGGCACAAATTTTCTGTAGCTGTATCTCATGATGAAAGAGGCCTGATTAAAAATGTAAAACTAAAATGTTCCCTGATCTCTTAGCACATGCTTTGTAAAAGGCACAGTGCTAGATCCTTGTATACATAGATGCATAAGCCAGCTTACCTTCCACACCCACAGATAGCTATGTCAAACATAAGGGTGGAGAAACACAGACTCCAAACTTCTCGAGGGTAGAAAATAATGAAGTTATAGTAGATTAGAAGTACAAAAAGCTAGAGGAAGTTCTGATTTGGAAACAGTGGATGGGATTTACTAGAATAATTTAGGAGGGTGACAATTGTCAATCTTCAAAGGTTTCTTTTTCTTCTT
>NW_012102976.1:1099672-1101428 GCF_000951045.1 Mandrillus leucophaeus | reverse complement strand
GTTGGCCAGGCTGGTCTGGAACTCCCAACCTCAGGTGATCCACCTGCTTCAGCCTCCCAAAGTGCTGGGTTTACAGGCTCACTGAGCCACTGCGCCCAGCCATAATGTTTAAAAATAACAGTGTGGTATTTGTAAAACTTAAAAAGAATGTAATGGTTGAAAAAGGTAATTAAAAAAAATTGACTATTAATTTCTTGAATCCATAATGTAACTTGTAATGCAATTAGGAAGGCTTCATGTTTCTTTCTTTCTTTTTTTTTTTTTTTGAGATGGAGTTTTGCTCTTGTTGCCCAGGCTGGAGTGCATGATTTCAGCTCACTGCAACCTCCGCCTCCCAGGTTCAAGTGATTCTCCTGCCTCAGCCTCCCGAGTAGCTGGGATTACAGGTGCCCGCCACCACACCCAGCTAATCACCTGACCTCAGGGGGCCCATTCATGTTTTTTAAAGCTTGATGGTTGCTCTGAAATAGAGTTGTTGATTTTTTTTTTTTTTTTTTTTGAAACTCCTCTTTTGCCCAGGCTGAGCTCACTGCAACCTCCACCTCCTGAGTTCAAGCAATTCTCATGGGTCAGCCTCCCGAGTAGCTGGGATTAAAGCTGCCCACCACCACACCTGGCTAATTTTAGTATTTTTAGTAGAGACAGGGTTTCACCATGTTGGCCAGGCTGGTCTGGAACTTCTGACCTCAGGCGTGAGCCACTACGCCTGGCCTGAGTTGTTGATCTTTAAGGTGATACTTCAGACAACATCTGAGGCCCTGTACAGTCCTTTACTGTAACTGGGTCCAGTAAGGCGAATTCAGAGAATGTTTTTCAGTGTTTACTGGATGCCTGGCATGGTGCTCAGGGAGATTGGTACGTTAAGTCCAGTTGTTGTGTTGAAACTTATTTAAAAACCTCCCTACTAAATCCCAGCTACTCAGGAGGCTGAGGCCTGAGAATCACTTGAACCCTGGAGGCAGAGGTTGCAGTGAGTCGAGATTGAGCCACTGCACTCCAGTCTGGGCGACAGAGTGAGACTCTGTAATAACAACAACAACATCCCCCCAAAAAACCAACCTACTATGGTAGTATCAATGCTGTGATAGTCTTGCTATCTTAATACATGTAAATTCTTAACATATACTCATTGTTAATGTTCGGTGTTTAGTATTCTTAAGAATGTTTGGCACTGGGCGCTGTGGCTCACGCCTGTAATCCCAGCACTTTGGGAGGCTGAGACAGGCGGATTACCTGAGGTCAGGAGTTTGAGACCAGCCTGGCCAACATGGTGAAATTCCTGTCTTTACTAGAAACACAAAAATTAGCTGGGCGTGGTGGCACATGCCTGTAATCCCAGCTACTTTGGAGGATGATGCAGGAGAATTGCTTGAACCTGGGAGGTGGAGGCTGCAGTGACCTGAGATTGCTTCAGTGCACTCCAGCCTGGGCGACAGAGCAAGACTCTTGTCTCAAAACAAACAAACAACAAAAGAATATTTGGGGCCGGGCACGGTGGCTCACACTTGTAATCCCAGCACTTTGGGAGGCCAAGGCGGGTAGATCGCTTGAGGTCAGGAGTTGGAGACCAGCCTGACCAACATAGTGAAACCTGTGTTTACTAAAAACGCAAAAATTAGCCTGAGCAACAGAGCAAGACTCTGTCTGAAAAAAAGAAAAAAGAATATTTGGTTTAATTAAGAAGGAACCTTATCAATAGTAGTAAAGTCAGTCAGCCAGCTGAATTGCCACATACAAATTGTTGATATTAGGTATC
>NW_012102976.1:1092813-1094507 GCF_000951045.1 Mandrillus leucophaeus | reverse complement strand
TGAAAACCCCTTCATTGGAGGAGTGCTGTGAAATTATTTGATCTTGGAATTTTTTTTTTTTCCTCATTTTGAGACAGTTTCATTCTTATTGCCCAGGCTGGAGCTGGAGTGCAGCGTCTCAGCTTACTGCAACCTTTGCCTCCTGGGTTCAAGCAGTTCTTCTGCCTCAGCCTCCTGAGTAGCTGGGATTACAGGCACCCACCACCATGCCTGGCTAATTTTTGTATTTTTAATAGAGACGGGGTTTCACTGTGTTGGTCAGGCTGATCTTGAATTCCTGACCTCAAGTGAACTGCCTGCCTTGGCTTCCCAAAGTGTTGGGATTACAGGTGTGAGCCACTGCGCCTGGCCTGATCTTAGAATTTGAAGGAGAGACTAATATTTCATGGGTAAAAACAATGAAAAGTTAGCTTTCTGTAATCTAATACTGTAGAGGAGTGGGATTTATTTAGAATGTTTTAAGTATCTTGGGCAGTCCAAGAGTGCATATCACTTATTTTTCTTTTCCTTCTTTCCTTTTAAGTGGAAGTTCACTGATGTTAGAGATCATAGGTGACATTGCCTACTTTTTACATATTCTGTCATGTTTAGTGATCTGTCAGAAGGGCTGCAGCTGTTCCCAGTTTTGGCTTAAGCCATGCATGGGCTTTATAGGAGATGTAGTCTTCACAGTGAATTGTTATTTGTAGCTGTGTTTTTGTTGTTTATAGCTTACAATAATGCAGTATGCTTTTTATTAACATCATTTTCTTTTTCTTTTTGCAGTGATTATTTATTCAAGTTACTTCTGATTGGCGACTCTGGGGTTGGAAAGTCTTGCCTTCTTCTTAGGTTTGCAGTAAGTTGAAATTGAAATGCCTTTACAATTAATGGTATACTTAATGCTATGTATGTTTTCTAGGTAGACAAAAAAAATTAAAGTTTTATTCAGAATAAGTTAATTATTCCAGAATTTATATATTTAAGGACTCCAAATATGCATCCCCAGTGGTATCTTGGACTGTTAAATAAAAAATATTGCTGCTCTTAAATTCAGTGAAGTATGGTTTTAAAGTCAGAATGTCTAATATTTTTGGTCAGAGTCAAACAGCAGTTCCAATATAGGCACCAAGTTAAAAGGGTAGTTGTTGGCCTGTGTTGAAAGTGACTTGATGAAAATAAATCTTAAAGTTAAACTTTGGTAGAATAAAAAGAAAAAGCAGAGCCAGGTGGTGCAGTGGCTCATGCCTGCAATCTCAGCTACTCAGGATGCTGGGGGTGGAAGGATCACTTGAGGCCAGGAGTTTGAGACCAACCTGGGCAACATAGCATGACTCTGTCTCTGGGGGGGGGAAAAAAAAAAATTAATTAATTAAAGAAAAAGTAGAGTCCTGGACAAACTTTGTTGGCCAGTGGCATAGTTCTAAATGCTGAAGCTGACAGATAGACTTCAGACTTAGCAGAATCCACAGTGTCCTTCATAGTCTTTATCAACTACCTTTACATTTAGCATGTTTCCTGGCCAGGCGTGGTGGCTCATGCCTATAATCCCAGCACTTTGTGGGGCCAAGATGGGTGGATCACAAGGTCAAGAGATCGAGACCATCCTGGCCAACATGGTGTGAAACCCTGTCTCTACTAAAAATACAAAAAATTAGCTGGGCATGGTAGCACATGCCTGTAGTCCCAGCTACTTGGGAGGCTGAGGCAGGAGA
>NW_012102976.1:1087346-1090623 GCF_000951045.1 Mandrillus leucophaeus | reverse complement strand
TGAACCTGGGAGGCGGAGGTTGTGGTGAGCTGAGATTGCACCTTTGCACTCCAACCTGGGCAACAAGAGCGAAACTCTGTCTCAAAAAAAAAAAAGAAGTAATACAAATTGCCAATAAACATGAAAAAAAGCTCAACTTTGTTTGTAATTAAACGCCTTTAAGTTAAAATTAGGTATCATTTAATTTTTATTAAATTGGCAAATATTAAAATTAAGAATAATTCTTAAGCAACACTCAGTAGGTGGGAAGAATCTAGCTGTAGCCTGAGGTGTTTGTGCTTCAAGGAAAACCCTCTCTGGGATGCCCATTGCTTGAAGTCAGAGGTTTTCCAGTACTGCCTACATAGTAGGATACCTGGAAAGTATTTTTAAAATGCTGATCCCTATATCCTCAAAATATTAATAGAGACAGTTGTGGTGAGGACTATAATAAAGAAATGTGCAATAAGTTTTGGGGGCACAGAGGGAAGAATCTGTTGGCTGAGGAGTTGAAGAAATTGGGCACTCAGTATTGCCTGAGCTTAAAATCAGATGAATAAATGCCATATGACCTTGGGCCTGGGGAGTAAATAGGGTTATGCAGAAAGAGATAACTGAGGCTTTTGGGCAGAAGGAATAGTAACGGCTCAGAGGCATGGGAATTAAGGTCATTTAGGGATTTATAAGAATTCAGTATTTCTTTTTTATTTTTGAGATGGAGTCTAGTTCTGTCGTCCAGGCTGGAGTACAGTGGCACAATCTCGGCTCACTGCAACCTCCACCTGCTGGGTTCAAGTGATTCTCCTGCCTCAGCCTCCTGAGTAGCTGGGATTACAGGTACCCGCCACCACACCCAGCTAATTTTTTTGTATTTTTAGTGGAGATGGGGTTTCACCATCCTGGCCAGGCTGATCTCGAACTCCTGTCCTTGTGATCCACTCACCTGAGCCTCCAAAAGTGCTGGTATTACAGGCGTGAGCCACCATGCCCCGCCCATATTTCTAAAAATGTTTTCTATAAAATGACATTGCCATTATCAACCTACAAAATACGTTTTCCATTGGTTGTTTTGTTGCTTAGTCTTTTAATCTAGAGTTTTATAACTTACCATATATATATACACACACACACACACATATATATATATATATTTTTGGAGACGAAGTCTCGCTCTGTCACCCAGGCTGGAGTGCAGTGGCATGATTTTGGCTCACTGCAAGCTCCGCCTCCCGGGTTCATGCCATTCTCCTGCCTCAGCCTCCCGAGTAGCTGGGCCTATAGGCGCCCCCCCCCTTGCCTGGCTAGTTTTTTGTATTTTGTATTTTTAGTGGAGATGGGGTTTCACCATCCTGGCCAGGCTGATCTCGAACTCCTGTCCTTGTGATCCACTCA
Organism: Mandrillus leucophaeus; assembly: GCF_000951045.1. NCBI lineage: Eukaryota > Metazoa > Chordata > Mammalia > Primates > Cercopithecidae > Mandrillus > Mandrillus leucophaeus. Next base: position 1,089,252 of record NW_012102976.1, on the reverse strand, counting down.
CCTGAGCCTCCGAAAGTGCTGGTATTACAGGCGTGAGCCACCATGCCCCGCCCATATTTCTAAAAATGTTTTCTATAAAATGACATTGCCATTATCAACCTACAAAATACGTTTTCCATTGGTTGTTTTGTTGCTTAGTCTTTTAATCTAGAGTTTTATAACTTACCATATATATATACACCTGTCTCTATATAAATTAGCGTGTTTCCCTTCTTACTGTCTAGATCATTGTTTCTCAGAGCAGGGACCAAAGACTCCTGGGGGTTACCAAGACCCTCTCCGGTAGCCCATGAAGTCAGAATATCCTAATAATACTAAGACATTAGTATTTGTAAGGAAATATTTACTTGGTAATAATACTAAAATAAAAGATGTTTGCCTTTTTCAGTGATGACATTGGCTCTGGTAGTACAAAAGCAATGTGGGTAAAATTGCTGGTGGCTTGGTACACATCAAGGCAGTGCTAAGCTCCAGATTGTACTCATAGTGATGGCATTCTTTACCTCTGTGTACTCACAGGAACAACAGCAAACCCTGCCATTTTTATTGAAGAATGTCCTTGACAAAACAGTTAAAATTATTAATTTTTGAAAAATGTTGATCCATGAGTATTCCTTTAAAAATATTTGTGAAGAAATGGGAAGTTCACATAAAACTTTTTTTTTTTTTTTTTTGAGACAGAGTCTGACTCTGTCGCCAAGGCGAGAGTACAGCGGCATGGTCTCTGGCTCCCAGGCTCAAACCATTCTCCCACCTCAGCCTCCCAAGTGGCTGGGACCACAGGCATGCGTCATCATGCCTGGCTAATTTTTGTATTTTTTGTAGCGACAAGAGTCTCACTTTGTTGCCCAGGCTGGTCTCGAACTTCTGAGCTCAAGCGATCCACATGTCTCAGTCTCCCAAACTGCTGGAGAAAGCACTTCTGACTGCATACTGGCTAGTGTGTTGGTTATTTTGGAAAAAAGAAAAGCATTTATAGTTTTTTGAGTTGTAAGCTGAGCTAACTGCTTTATTTTTTTCCATGGAATACCATTTTATTTTATTTTATTTTTTGAGATGGACTATTGCTCTATTTCCCAGGCTGGAGTGCAATGGTGCGATCTTGGCTAACGGCAACCTCCACCTTCTGGGTTCAAGCAATTCTTCTGCCTCAGCCTCCCAAGCAGCTGGGATTATAGGCAGCAAGGCCAGCTAGTTTTTGTATTTTTAGTAGAGATGGGGTTTTACCATGTTGGCCAGGCTGATCTCGAACTCCTGGCCTCAGGTGGTCCGCCTGCCTCAGCCTCCCAAAGTGCTGGGATTACAGGAGTGAGCCACCACACCCGGCCTTTTTTTTTTTTTTTTTTTTTTAACTTGAAAGCAACAGCTAACAGACAAATTAGATTAGAATTGTACAGAATTGGCTATTTGATATATTTTCTCAGATGAACTGTGATAGTCATTTCAAGGGAAGTAGCTGCAAGCATTTGTTGGCTGAAATAAAATTTAAGTTTACAATGGAAAATTAGAATTTGAAAAAACTTACAGTTTACTGCTTGACAGTATCCTAAATACATACGACTTTTCTGATGAGTGCCGATATTAATGAAGGTTATTTAAAAAATGTGAAATATTGTATAATTCTTTTTATATAACAGTTAAAAATAAAACCATGAAGTACTAGAATAAAACATAGGTGGCTCTTTAATCTTGGTGTATGAAGATATTTTCTAAAATAAGAAAAAATCAAAGAAATCACTGCTACATTTGATTGTATTAAAATTAATTTGTCATGGGCACAAAAATGTTAGAAAACTAATGGCACTAGCAAATAAATATATATGAGGATTGGTATTCTCAATATGTAAAGTACATTTGCACATCAATAAGAAAAGAATATTTGTCCTAATGGAAGTAGTGGCAAATA
>NW_012102976.1:1076890-1085726 GCF_000951045.1 Mandrillus leucophaeus | reverse complement strand
GCCTTTATTTATATATTTTTTTATGCCATTGACTTTTTGCAGAAACTGGAGCATTTGTCCTGTAGATTGTCTAGTATTTTTGATTTGTTATTTTGCTTCCTTGTGATGTCCTTATGCTTATTTGTTTATCCCTCTTTCTGTAATTAGAAGATCTAGAACTACACTATCCTTAGAGTGGCTACTAGCTCTTTGTAGCTATTTAAATTTAGATTAATTAAAACTGAAAAAGTTTGGTGGCTCACACCTGTAATCCCAGCACTTTGGGAGGCCAAGGTGGGAGGATTGCTTGAGTGCAGGAGTTCAAGGCTTCAGTGAGCTGTGATTGTACTCTAGCTTGGGAGACATCGAGACCCTGTCCCATTAAGGGGGAAAAATAATAGAAAAACAATAAAAAATTTAGTTTCTTGTTTCACAAGCCGCATAGGGCTAATGGCTGCCATATTGGCTAGCACAGCTTATAGAACCTTTCCACTGTCACAGAAAGTTCTGTTTGGCAATGCTGTTCTCATTAGACTTGATTCGATTAAGGTCCATCTTTGTTGACAGAATACTTCTTAGGTGGTGCTTTGTGGTTCACATAATGATAGCCTGGTCTGTTCATTCATATATCTTTTCACAAGAAATATTTTTATTCCATTCTTAATAAAATTTCATGGCAGGTACTTGCGAGAAGCAGTTATAATTTTAAAAGTTTAACATTGGGTTAAAAAATTAACAGGAAACATACATTCACAGGAAAGCTTGTGCACAAATGTTCATAGCTGCATTATTCGTAATAGCCAAAAAGTGGAAACAACCCAAATCAATTTGTGAATAGATAAAATGTGGTATATTTGTACATGTAATATTATTCAGCCAATAAAATGGGCCAGGCATGGTGGCTCACACCTGTAATCCCAGCACTTTGAGAGCCTGAGGCAAGGGGATCACTTGAGGCCAGGAGTTTGAGACCAGCCTGACCATCATCACAAACCCCATCTCTACTAAACATACATAAATTAGGCAGGTGTGGTGATGCATGCCTGTAGTCCCAACTACTCAGGTGGCTGAGTCCTGAGGATCGCTTGAACCTAGGAGACAGAAGTTGCAGTGAACTGAGATCATGACAGTGCACTCCAGCCTGGGCAACAGCAACACCCTGCCTCAAAAAAAAAAGAAAAAAAAGAATGAAGTAATGAAGTACTGTTGCATGGTATAACATGGATGAACCTTGAAAATGTTCTGCTAAATGAAGGAAGGCCAGATATTTTATGATTCCATTTATATGAAATGTCCAAAATTGGCAAATCTAAAGAGACAGAAAGTAGATCAGTGGTTGCCAGGGTGTGAAGACAGGTTCTTTCTGGAACGGGTACAGGGTTCTTTCTGGAGTGATGAAAATATCCTGGAATTCGTGGTTGTAGTTCGCAACCTTGTGAATGTATAAGAACCACTGAATTGTCCACTTCAAAAGGGTGACTTTTATGTTATGTGCATTATATCTAAAAAAAAAAAAATCATTAACTAGAAAGCAAGATTGACTTCTAAGAAAAAGTTCATAATAGTGGAGTGAAATGATTGTTTTGTGGTGAATAAATTGGGTAGGTGGGTCACAAGAGTTTTGCTGATTAGTGATTAGAAAAATTATTCATAATCATTGAAAATATAAAATATTTTTCTATATGATGTATGTAAAGAATGTGGCAAGAGATGATGTTTGGAAAAAATAAAGAATGGCTATTGTAGAGATCTTAAGGAAAGAAGAAACTACAGTTAAGTAGTGCTTTCTAATCAGAATATAAAGAAAGTACTGAAAGTGGATGGAGTGACTGTTGTCAGCATGTTATACTTTATACATTTCATTCATAAACTTGGACTGTAGATAAAAGTAAACATGATTTTTTTTTTTTACTCTTGAACAGCAGTTTTTTTTTTTTCACTTAGATTTGCATCTGCTCCACTGAACAATACATTTAATTGTTAATTATTTCCCCCTTCAGGATGATACATATACAGAAAGCTACATCAGCACAATTGGTGTGGATTTCAAAATAAGAACTATAGAGTTAGACGGGAAAACAATCAAGCTTCAAATAGTAAGTGACTTTTGGCTAGTAATTTTTTTGGAATTTATTTTGGCAAATTTGTAATGTATTATTATTTTGTATATATTTAATATGCGAACAATTGAATGTAAAATGTCTTAAGAATCATGTACTTAAGATAGAATAGTAGAATAAGAATTATTTAGATTAAAAATATGTTTTCAAGATTACTTAAGCCTCACTGAATTTTCTGTTCATGAAGCAGAGAAACTCATGTTTTAAGTCAAACTTGGTCCTCATCTTTTTCTTTTATCGGGGGAAATCTAAGTTCAAGTTTACCTTGTCCTACAGTGCAAATGTTACAGACCATTTTTGTTTGTCTTTTACTGTGCTAAGTGCATGGAACATTAAAGGAACCCTAGGAAGAGATTGTTCATATGTGGCTCAGTTGAAGAAAAGTACTTATGTAGTTCTGTTTTAAGTATTTTTATTAGATAGTGTGCACCAACTCTGTAGAAACACGGAATTTTGTTGGAAAGGAACTTAGTTTTTGTAACATGTTCATTTTACTGCTCAAAAAAATGAATGCTGAAAGATTTAATGACTTGCCTACAGTTACTGGTAGAACCAAGTGACCGAAGCTCTGTCTTCAATATTTTGTGTGTCTGTGCCATCCTATCCCCCTTATCCATCTTTATACCCCCAGCCCCCAATTAAATATAGGCAGGTATAATAGTTCAGTTGTGCCTCTTCAGTATGGGTCTGAGTCCTGTCAGTGTGGACATACCTGTGGTCTTTTAAAAAATAAATCTCTCAGTAGTTTTCAGAGTAGGCTATTAGCAAGAAGTAGGCTATAAACACAGGAAACCAGTGACTGCCCCTTTTCATGGAACTGATGACACGTGGAACTGGAAGGAGTCCTGTATTAGGAGTCAGAAGACTTAGATTTGTTGTCTTGGATCTCGTGTTTACTTGTTAGAGAATCGTGGGTTTGTGTCTTGGGGGAAAAGGCCGAAGTAACCCTGAGACCCAGTTTCGTTTCTAAAGTGAGTGTGATGACACCTGATTTACTAATTTATAAGGTAGTTGTGAGAACCAAATCTAATAGCTTTATGTATGTGACAATACACGTGAAAGCCCTTTGTAAACTTTTGGGCAGTATATAGATACTACTTATGATATGACATGCCCAGATAAATGGGTGTTTGATAGGTTAAGTTGCTCCCTTATATGATTCTGATGAGGAAAAGAAGGTATGTTACAAAAGATAGGTGGATGTGGGTATTGATATAAGTAAATACACTTGATGTGTCAAATTAGGACTTGCAAGGATTTAGTTTTCAGAAATAGCTTGAAATACTTCCAATCAGTGAACAAATTACCATCCATATTTTTTCCCGCTATATAAGTACATTATCAACTTTTTATTTGGCAGCATAAAGAGTACATAAAGATCTACCCAAAACTGTACTTTAAAGTACTGGTATGGAATAATTGTATTATGTGTGTGTGATCATTGGCTTTCATAAGATTTGGGTGTGTATTTGTATGTGAAACATTCATATTTTGTTACTTTCCTGTGGCTGGAGGGGATCTTATAGGATACTCTTTGTCTTTCATCTTTAATAGGAGTTTCTTTTCCATGCCTGAAGGCCTCATTTTGAACATTTTGTTTGTGTTTTTTATTTTTTGAGATACAGTATTGCTCTGTCTCCCAGGCTGGAGTGCAGTGGCGCGATTTCAGCTCACTGCAACCTTCGCCTCCTGGGTTCAAGTGATTCTCCTGCCTCAGCCTCCCTAATAACTGGGATTACATGTGTGTACCACCATGCCTGGACAATTTTTTTTTTTTTTTTTTTTTTTTGAGACGGAGCCTTGCTGTGTCGCCCAGGCTGGAGTGTAGTGGTGTGATCTCAGCTCACTGCCACCTCCTTCTCCCAGGTTCAAGTGCTTCTCTTGCCTCAGCCTCCTGAGTAGCTGGGATTATAGGCATGTGCCACCACGCCCTGCTAATTTTTTGTATTTTTAGTAGAGACAGGGTTTCACCATGTTGGTTAGGCTGGTTTCGAACTCCTGACCTCATGATCTGCCTGCCTCAGCTTCTCAAAGTGCTGGAATTACAGGCATGAGCCACCGTGCCCGGCCTTCGGATAAGTTTTGTATTTTTCATAGAGATGGGGTTTCGCCATGTTGGCCAGGCTGGTCTCAAACTCCTTACCTCAAGTGATCCACCCATCTTGGCCGCCCAAAGTGCTGGGATTACAGGCGTGAGCCACCACGCCTGGCTTTTTGAACATTTTTAAGAGGCTTACCATTTTTTCAAAGTAGCTAGTTCCATTTTATATATAACTTCGGCCAGGCATGTTGGCTCACACCTGTAATCCCAGCACTTTGGGAGGGCTAGGTCAGAGAGTCACTTGAGGCCAGGAGTAAACATAGCTCCTGTGACCAACCTAATCAACATAGAGACTCCATCTCTACCGAAAAAAAAAAAAAAAGCCAGGTGTGGTGGTCCATGCCTGTCATGCCTGTAGTCCTAACTCCCCAGGAGACTGAGGTGGGAGGAACGTTTGAGCCCAGAAGACTGCAGTGAGGCAAGATTGCACCATTGCACCCCAGCTTTGGGGACAGAGTGAGACCCTGTCTCAAAAACAAAATAAGGCTGGGTGCAGTGGCTGTCCAGGTGTCGTGGTTCACGCTTATAGTCCTAGCACTTTGGGAGGCCAAGGTCGGCAGACTGCCTGAGCTCAGGAGGTCTAAGACCAGCCTGAGCAACATGGTGAAACCTAATCTCTGCAAAATATACAGAAAAAAACACAAAAAACACAAAACCTCTAGTTGCCAGTTATTTTTATTTATTTATTCCTAGTGATTCCTTTTTTTTTCCTTCCTTTTTTTTTTTTGAGACAAAATCTCACTTTGTCTCCCAGGCTGGAGTGCAGTGGCACTATCTAAGCTCACTGCATGATTCTTTTAGAGACATGTTAATTCTTTATATTGAGCTTAAGCCTGTTTCCTTTTACTTCTGTCTCTTCTTGTTCCTCTGCCTTGTGGAGCTGCCTGAATCAGATTAATTCCTCTTTTATTGGCAAGCCTGCCCTTCAGATTGATCTTATCACCACCTTTCTTCTACCTCTGAAGTTCCTCATTCTTTCCTGTAATAATATTTTCAGAACCTTGTGCAGTTTGGGTTATTCTTACATTTTATAAATGCCTTTTATTAAATTTGATTTCTTAAATCAAGTATGAGGTAAATCCTGTCTTGATTTGGAGCCTGAATTTCTCTCTTGAAGTTCGAAGGCTCATGGCCCTTTATTATTATTAATCAAAGACATAACCATTTGTTGTTTCAGTAGCCATATCATTTCTGGTTTGGGTCTTAAGGTTTTTGATTTGTTTTTAATTAAAAGAGGGGTCTTGGCCGCATGCAGTTGCTCACCCCTGTAATCCCAGTACTTTGAGAGGCTCAGGCAGGCAGATCACTTGAGTTCATGAGTTCAAGACCAGTATGGGCAACATGGCGAAACCCTGTCTCTACCAAAAACACAAAATTCAGCCAGGCATGGTGGTGTGTCCCTGTAGTCCAAGGTACTCAAGAGGCTAAGGTGGGAGGATTGCTTGAGCCTGGAAATGGAGGTTGCAGTGAGCCAAGATCATGCCATTTGCACTCTAGCCTGGGCAACAGAGCGAGACCCTGTTTCAAAAAAAAAAGAAGGTCTTACTTTACACTTCTATGACTGGTGTTCTAAAAATCTAAACAGGCCAGACGCGGTGGCTCATGCCTATAATCCCAGCACTTTGGGAGGAGGAGGCGCGCAGATCACGAGGTCAGGAGTTCATTACCCGCCTGGCCAACATAGTGAAGCCCCATCTCTACTAAAAGTACAAAAAAATTAGCTGGGCATGGTGGTTCATGCCTGTAATCTCAGCTACTCAGGAGGCTATGGCAGGGGAATCGCTTGAACGCGAGACGCGGAGATTGCAGTGAGCCAAGATTGCGCCATTGCACTCCAGCCTGGTGACAGAGCGAGACTCCATCTCAAAAAAAAAAAAAAAACCAAAAATCTAAGCACAAGATTTTACTTTTAATCCTATCTTTTCCTCTTGCTTGGCTTCAGTAATCCTTCAAGTTTTCTAGATCTTTTCAAAATCTTGATTCTGTTGATTTATATTTTAATTATCTTTTCCTTTCTGCTTTTCCTGTTCAGATGTGACATCTGGGTCTTTATCTGAGTTTTGTTAGATTACAAAACATTCAGCAAGGTAGGGCAGATACTGAGTCCAGTTGTACACCATGGAAAGCCTCTTTCTGTGATTGTTCATTCAAGAGGCTTTATGAAAATGTCTATATTACACCAGGCACTTGGAGGTTACAGAGATGAATAAAACATATAGCCCATTAAGAGGCAGACAGTGGGAGAGATGAACATGGGAAAAAGTTACTCTGATTATGAGGGGTAATGAGAATTACATACGAAGGAAAGTACTGTTAGTACTGTTAGGATTTAGAGTCAGGAAAGTTTTCAGAGTAGCAAGGAAACGTCAGAAATTTTACTCTTTCTGCCAGGCATGGTGGATGTATTATTCTGTTCTCACACTGCCACAAGGAACTGACCAAAACTCGGTGATTTATTAAAAAAAAGGTTTAATTGACTCAGCTCTGCATGGCTGGGGAGGCCTCAGGAAACTTACCATGGCAGAAAGGGAAGCAGGCACGTCTTACATGGCAGGAGGCGAGAGAGTGTGTGAAGGAAGCGAAGGGCGCTCAGATCTTGTGAGAATTCATTCACTATCTCTCGAATGGGGGAAACCGTTGCCATAATCCAATCACTTCCCTCAGTCAACAAGTGGGGATTATAACTTGAGATGAGATTTGGGTGGGGACATGGAGCCAAACCGTATCAGTGCCTGTAGTCCCAGTTACTTGGGAGGCTGAGACAGGAGGAACACTCAAGCCCAGGAGTTCAAGATCTGCCTGGGCAACATAGCAATACCTCCATTAAAAAAAAAAAAAAAAAAAAAAAAGGAAATTTTACTTTTTGCATGCTATTGCTTACTTTAGTCAGCTATAACTTCTTGTTGACTTTTTAGTCAAGAAACAATTTTTCCTTCTATCTTTGTGAAAGGGGTTGGTGAGCAAGGAAGAAAAGGAAATTATTTTATTGAGCAGTTTCTATAGTCAGGCGCATTTTACAAACATTAGTTCATTTTAAACCCCTTTAGCTGTTGTACAAGGTGAATACTATCTAGCATTTACAGATGAAGAAACTGTTAGGTGATTCTCCCTAATATTAAATAACCAGGAACCTAGATTTGATGTTTTGAAGTCAGGGTGGCTTGATTCTAGAGTTCATGCTCCCTCCAAAGATACACTGAAAGACTTTGAGCCTCTTTTTTTCTTCTTTTATTGAGACAGCATCTGGCTCTGTTGCCCAGGGTGCAGTGGCATGATCTCAGCTCACTGCAACCTCTGCCTCCTGGGCTCAAGTGATTCTCCTGCCTCAGCCTCCCAAGTAGCTGTGACCACAGGCACACACCACCATACCTGGCATACCTGGCTAATTTTTGGGTTTTCTAGTAAAAGACGAGGTTTCGCCATGTCATGAGACCAGCAATGCCCAGACTGGTCTCAAACTCCTGAGCTCAAGTGATCTGCCTGCCTTGGCCTCCCGAAGTGCTGAGATTACAGGTGTGAGCCACCGCGCCTGGCCTTGAGCCTCTTTATTGATTACTGTCTAACTAGTCTTCTGAGCTCCCAGGCTTAGTAATTTGGACAGAAAAGGAAATACAGCTGTGGTGATTTGTATTTTTGTTTATTTGCTTTTTTAGATTAACAGTTATTGACATTTTACATTATTTGTCTTATTCTAGTAGTAGAGTATATTAAATTATAGACATTTGATATTTTACTCCAAAATGCTTCAGTATGCATCTCTATTTTGTTACCACATCAAATAGAACTGACATTAATTCCTTAATACCCAGCTCATCTTCCAGTTTACCCAAAATTACAACTTGTTTTTAGCTCTATGTTGGCTGGGTCAGGAAAAGAAAGCGATTTCACTGAATACTACTGAACTTTTTTTTTTTTTTTAAGTTTTGTCATTTAAAATCTTAGTGAGGCTCAGTCCATGATCATTCCCCTTGTTAAAACCAAGGCTTTGTCTGGGCAGGGTGGCTCACGCCTGTAATCCCAACACTTTGGGAGGTCAAGGCAGGTGGATCACATGAGGTCTGGAGTTCGAGACCAGCCTGGCCAACATGGGGAAACCCCGTCTCTACTAAAAATACAAAAATTAGCCTGGTGTAGTAGAGGGTGTCTGTAATCCCAGCTGTTCGGGAGGCTAAGGCAGGAGAATCACTTAAACCTGGGAGGCGGATGTTGTAGTGAGCCAAGATCACGCCATTGCACTCTAGCCTGGGAGACAGAGCAAGACTCTGTCTCAAAAAAAACGAAAACAAAAACAACAAAAAAACCAAACCAAAGCTTTTTACATCTAAAAATTGAGTTTGCGTCTAGATATTTTTCACTTTTTTTGTTTTGTTTTTTGAGAGATAGGGTCTCCCTCTGTCCCCTAGGCTGGAGCGCAGTGGCAAAATAATAGCTCACTGTAACCACAAACTCCTGGGCGTAAGCAGTCCTCCTAAATAGCTGCAACTACAGGTGTGCACCACCTTGCGCAACTAATTTTTTAAATTTAGTTGAGACAGGGTCTTGCTGTGTTGCGTAGGTTGGTTTCCAACTTCTGCCCTCAAGCGATCCTCCTGCTTTGGCCTCCCAAAGTGCTGGGATTACAGGCATGAGCCACTGC
>NW_012102976.1:1027034-1076376 GCF_000951045.1 Mandrillus leucophaeus | reverse complement strand
TTTTTTTTGAGACAGAGTCTCGCTCTGTTGCCCAGGCTGGAATGCAGTGGCCGGATCTCAGTTCACTGCAAGCTCCGCCTCCCAGGTTTGCACCATTCTCCTGCCTCAGCCTCCTGAGTAGCTGGGACCCGCCACCTCGCCTGGCTAGTTTTTTGTGTTTTTTAGTAGAGACGGGGTTTCTCCGTGTTAGCCGGGATGGTCTCAATCTCCTGACCTCGTGATTCACCCGTCTCGGCCTCCTGAAGTGCTGGGATTACAGGCTTGAGCCACTGCGCTCGGCCCCAACAGTTTTTTTAAATCCAGAACTATAATGCAATAATGTTAGCATTTGTTTTTGGAATTTGAGCCTAACTAGTTGAAAGGCAGTTAAGTTGCTCTTAAAATACATTTTATAAAAGTGTTTGGAATCATCTTCCTTACATTGTTTTCTCTAGGATGAAGACAACACCTGGCCAGGCATGGTGGCTCATGCCAGTAATGCCAGCACTTTGGGAGAATTGCCTGAGTCCAGGAATTTGAGACCAGCCTGGGCAATATAGCAAAACTCCGTCTCTACAAAAAAGAAAAAATTAGCTGAGTGTGGTGGCATGTACCTATAGTCCCAGCTCCCCAGGAGGCTCAGATGGGAGGATTGCTTGAGCTGGGGAGGTTGAAGCTGCAGTGAGCCATGATCATGCCACTGCACTCAGCCTGGATGACAGATCTGAGACCCTGCTTGAAGAGGGGAAGAAAAAGACACCTGCTTGGGATAGTTAAAGTTCTGTCTTGACTGGTAGTTATTTGAATCAGGTCCCTCCAATGCTAATTTAATCATGGTAGAATGTGCAAGCAAGTGAGTTTGTCTTACATGGAAGAGTTCTGTGTTCAAGGGCTTTAGGCCAGTGACATTCCTCAACACGGTGCTAAAGGCGGTAGGGAATGTGAAGAGTATGACATACTTCCTGCTCTCAACAGCTTGTAATTTTAGTATTATCGTAAGCTCAGTTGTAGGTACTACCTTCTTTTCTGGACTTCCAGGTACTTATTACTGTGCAATATAGTGGTATGAGTTGAGGACTAATGTTTCTATATCACATCCTGATAATCTCCACAGTTATGAAAACTAAACTATTTCCCCTCCCTCCTACACTTTTCCCCAACTTTATTTTAATGGAATTGTTTGGATTTCTTGATTGTTTTGTAATAGTGGGACACAGCAGGCCAGGAAAGATTTCGAACAATCACCTCCAGTTATTACAGAGGAGCCCATGGCATCATAGTTGTGTATGATGTGACAGATCAGGTAAGTTCCAAGAGGAGATTGTGTTACAGTGACCAAGTAGGAAGTCATTATTCGATTAATGTAAGATTCATTTACTACTTCGCATATAAGCCGTCAGTATTAACTTTATGGCAGAAAACTTTGTCCACTCTCAAATATAAATGTGAATCACTTAAAAGACATTTTTTTTCCTGTAATAAATAGAACATTAGTAATAAGTTTTACATTCGCTTTCAAGGGATTCTGGTTGTATTTATTATGAACTAAATAACTGATCAAATAGCCAAGACTCTAACATATAGGCAAGAGTTTGTAGGGAATCGTGAGTTGCTTGACTTACATTGTATTCTTGGTGTTGTTAACAGGAATATGGCCTGGTAATCAGAATTGCTAAAAGTGGGATTTGGGGGTCTCTGCCTGTGGAGGATGTGGTTCAGAAAAAAAGGATTTGAATAGGATAAGCTGTAGGAGGATCTTAGTATGAGAATGAGTATCTGAAGATTAGCTGTGAGAGAGGGCAGGGCGATGGAGGGAACAATCTGGGACAGTGAAGCATGTAGTCCAGGGGCCATAACTTTTTTTGTTATTATTATTTTTAATCAGAAACTTAGATTTCGATGTCCTTTCTATCAAAGGACAGAAGAGAAACATTCAAAATTGGAATTTATTTTTCTTTTGGCAAATGTTAAATCTTACCTCTAATACGAAATCATAGCTAATTAGGAGATAACTTACATGTAAACATTTTGATTCAGTGCCATTAGAAGTGCTGGGTGGGTGATATCTGCAAGAGAAAAAAAATGATGCTAGTTTAAAAAAATCTCTAGTCATATTGCCGTGAAATACTTTTAAATGAAAACTTTCCTCCTGTAAATATGACTGTGGATAAGAAAATAAGTATATTTAATAACATTTTGACATGTCTAGTAGTAACAGTAGGTCATCTTATTCATAAACCAAAATTTTATCAAATTTCAAGCCGGGTGCAGTGGCTCACGCCTGTAATCCCCACACTTTGGGAGGCCGAGCCGGGTGGATCACCTGAGGCCAGGAGTTAGAGACCAGGCTGGCCAACATGACAAAACCCCATCTCTACTAAAAATACAAAAATCAGGCCGGGCGCGGTGGCTCAAGCCTGTAATCCCAGCACTTTGGGAGGCTGAGACGGGCGGATCACGAGGTCAGGAGATCGAGACCATCCTGGCTAACACGGTGAAACCCCATCTCTACTAAAAATACAAAAAACTAGCCGGGCGAGGTGGCAGGCGCCTGTAGTCCCAGCTACTCAAGAGGCTGAGGCAGGAGAATGGCGTAAACCTGGGAGGTGGAGCTTGCAGTGAGCTGAGATCCGGCCACTGCACTCCAGCCTGGGTGACAGAGCCAGACTCTGTCTCCAAAAAAAAACAAAAACAAAAACAAACCAAAAATTAGCCAGGCGTGACAAAAATTAGCCAGGTGTGGGGGCGCGTGCCTGTAATCCTAGCAGTCACTTGGGAGGCTGAGACAGGAGAATCACTTGAGCCCAGGAGGCAGAGGTTGCAGTGAGCCGGGATTGTGCCATTGCACTCCAGTCTGGATGACAGAACAAGACTTTGTCTCCCCCCGGAAAAAAAAAAAAATTATCAAATTTCAAAACCAGGTTTTGTAGTACATTTAAATTGCATATTCCAAAGCAGTTGGGTTTGCCTGAGTTGCAGTTTAATATTAAGCTGTATTTCCCTTTCAAATAAGGTATTTTCATCATTAAGCCTGTAAATTCTAGTTTGTCATCATTTAGATATTTATAGTCATTTTAATATATCTGTTTACGGCCAGCCACAGTGGCTAACACCTGTAAACTCAGCATTTTTGAGGCCAAGGTGGGCCGATTGTTTGAGCTCAGGAGTTTGAGACCAGCCTGGGCAACATAGTGAAACCCCATCTATACAAAAAGTCCAAAAAAAATAGCCAGGTGTGGTGGCATGTGCCTGTAGTCCCAGCTATCCCGGAGGCTGAAGCGGGAGGATGGCTTGAGCTTGGGAGGTCGAGGGTGCAGTGAGCTGTGATTGTGCCACTGCGCCCTGGCCTAGGTAACAGAGCAAGACCCTGTCTCAAAAAAAAAAAAAAAAATCCCCTTCGCTCCTTAGCAGTGGTTATTTTGTACCTAGGGTTGTCTCACTAGCTCTTTGTTATTTGTCTGTTAGGTCAGGAAGGTTGTTTCCATTTATTCCAGAACCATATTATCAAACTTTCAAATGTCTTTTTAGGAGTCCTTCAATAATGTTAAACAGTGGCTGCAGGAAATAGATCGTTATGCCAGTGAAAATGTCAACAAATTGTTGGTAGGGAACAAATGTGATCTGACCACAAAGAAAGTAGTAGACTACACAACAGCAAAGGTATGTTTAAAGTTTAATTTTCGTACTGAATTTGAAGGTGTTGAATTATGTATGGGTTCTGCAGTAATACTAAGGCCACAGCCACCTTAACTTTTAAAAATATGTGCACTAGAATACTGTGACAGTGACAATTCGTGTAACATCTGTTTGGATCCAATGAACTTATTAGTTCCTCACGCTCAATTATGGATGGTAGAAATGCACTAAGTAGTAGTGAAAAAGATTTTTCAGTGTTAATTGTGCCTCATTATTCTCTTAGGAATTTGCTGATTCCCTTGGAATTCCGTTTTTGGAAACCAGTGCTAAGAATGCAACGAATGTAGAACAGTCTTTCATGACGATGGCAGCTGAGATTAAAAAGCGAATGGGTCCCGGAGCAACAGCTGGTGGTGCTGAGAAGTCCAATGTTAAAATTCAGAGCACTCCGGTCAAGCAGTCAGGTGGAGGTTGCTGCTAAAATTTGCCTCCGTCCTTTTCTCACAGCAATGAATTTGCAATCTGAACCCAAGTGAAAAAACAAAATTGCCTGAATTGTACTGTATGTAGCTGCACTACAACAGATTCTTACCGTCTCCACAAAGGTCAGAGATTGTAAATGGTCAATACTGACTTTTTTTTTATTCCCTTGACTCAAGACAGCTAACTTCATTTTCAGAACTGTTTTAAACCTTTGTGTGCTGGTTTATAAAATAATGTGTGTAATCCTTGTTGCTTTCCTGATACCAGACTGTTTCCCGTGGTTGGTTAGAATATATTTTGTTTTGATGTTTATATTGGCATGTTTAGATGTCAGGTTTAGTCTTCTGAAGATGAAGTTCAGCCATTTTGTATCAAACAGCACAAGCAGTGTCTGTCACTTTCCATGCATAAAGTTTAGTGAGATGTTATATGTAAGATCTGATTTGCTAGTTCTTCCTTGTAGAGTTATAAATGGAAAGATTACACTATCTGATTAATAGTTTCTTCATACTCTGCATATAATTTGTGGCTGCAGAATATTGTAATTTGTTGCACACTATGTAACAAAACAACTGAAGATATGTTTAATAAATATTGTACTTATTGGAAGTAATATCAAACTGTATGGTGATAAGTATTGTTTTAATTCTTATGGTTAAAGGGAAATAGAGCCTTGCATTATATTCAACACAGCCATTTGTGTGTGCACAATGCAAACTAAGGTATTCTAGACCTATCTTAGAGCAGCATCCAGTATTTGCTTTCTAGATAATATGCCCAATAACATGACCTAGAGAGGCTTCTGTGCTGTGTAGGGATTTAACCAACTTCAGTGGTTCAGGGAGCTCAAACTATATGGAAAACAAGTTTAGAATATATGCTATCTAGCCCATTATCTCTGATCCTTCTCTAAAACCATTTGAAATGGCTTCATTGATCAACATTTCACAAATGCATCTGTGGTAGAGGTAGAAAGCAGCACCTTTCCTAATTGGCAAATGATCAGACTAATGTGTGCTAATGTTTTTCTTCCATGCTTTCAGTCAGATTCAACTATTTTATCCTCCACAGTTGCTTAACTTGGTGTTGGAGGAGGGTTTAAACATTAAAATAGGAAGCAGGAAATTTGATTTCTCTAATTTTAGAAATTATATCCCTAAATATTAAAACATGAATACTGGGTGGTAATGATAATTGAGGGAAATGTATTTATTTTGGTGACATTTTGCATGTGTGAAGATTTTCTGAAATAGGACCTTCAAGATCCTAGGGGTCTTTTTTTGTTTGTTTTTTAATTGTGAGGAATAAAAATCTGCCCACACTGGCATTTTAAGGTGACTGAGGTCAAAGGTTGTTTCCTTAGGTTGAAATAGCAGCCAAAACATTCTTCACACAGGGGCTTGGGATATGGCTGCTGGCAACATATTTTGTTGTGGGCTCCTTAATTTAATGATAAAATTTAAGCTAAACACAAGCCAAAAATTAATAGGTTTTTTAATTTTTATTTTTCACTAAACAGGCAATTGAAATACATGGTACAAAAATAAGTGGTAAGATAATTGTAAAATGAAATGGACAGAATAAATATTCAATTTTCCATCTATGAAAATTTCACAATAAAAATCATAGTTTACTTTGTATTATAGGCGTGCTTGGTGGATCTATTCATCCTCACGTAAGGCAACCGACAAATTCCTGAAGTTACCAATAGTTATTTTGGTGAAGAAGATCTTTAATGCTTCAAAAGTTTTGTTTCTGCCTTAATACAGTATAAAGGGGGAAAGAGTTCAGAAACTATTTTCTAAAGTAGCAAAATGACACAAAACAAATGTCAAGATATTGTGATGCCATGCCGTGCACTTCAGTTTTATACAGTAAAAGTTGTTTAAATCGTCAGCTTATTCTTGGTGAGTTAGTGGAAACATTACATGAACTTAAGATGAGCATATTTACAGACTTAAATTTAGAAAATTCCAGCTTTTCCCATGGCAGTAAAGATTGGGATTTACAACAAATTTCAGCATGCCGCAAGATCTGCTTCTATGTGTATGCCAATAAATGTGGTTCTGGAAAAAATATATTCCCCTTTATACCCACATTTTCAAGTACAAACGGTTCAAGGCTGCTATGGGCTTTAATAATCTGTTCACTTAGTAAAGGGAATTATCACTTGTTCTAAATATAAGGTGCTGCTGTAAATTACATAGTGAAGAGTGTTCTTAAATCTAAGCAGCTGCACACTGTGAAATCCTTTCAGAATGACAGTCATTGTGGTCCGAGCAGTAATTTCCTATTCTTTCACCCTGGATTGAATTTCCCTTAGCCTATATCTTGCCTTTCCAGTGTATCTTACATCAAACCTTTGTGTTCCATTCCCACCTGAGCTTCACAATAGCCCTGTATTTATTGACATCGTCTTCCATTTGCTGAGCTTACCCATCGATCTCCAAGAACCCAGATCTTGAAACTGCTGATCCAGCTTTGAGTATCATCACTTCCCTGTGGATTCAACTTCCATTAATTTTAAGGGACTACTAAGTTATTCCAGTGTGGCACCACAGTGCAATTAGCAAGCTCAGCTACTTGACTCTAACTTGGCCATGTTTGCTCATAGAAATGCTGCTGGCAGCATCTTACTAGGCTGAAACAATTTCAGCTTGAGTTTTAAGGGAAGTCTTAAACTTAAAGCAGGGCGGTATAATTAACAGTTGTGTTGATACTCTTCAGCAGCATTCACAGCCAGGTCCAGGGAGTTAGCACCGCTTAGTCACACCTTATTCAGAGGATGAACAAAAATATCTTAGATCATCTCTAGGTAAGGTAGCACTTTCTTGGGAAACAGGGTATTGTGTAACATTCTGTGAAACTTCTGGTCAGTTGAAGCTGATTATTGGTTGAATGGGAACAGAATGCCACATTCTGCATTCAATTAGTATAATATTGGCCAGTTTGTTTCTGTAGGGTTTTCATCTCCAATTTTTATGCTAATATACTTCCGTGCCTGTCAAATATTAGTAAATAAATGGGTTTAATTTCCTAAGGGCTATTCAGTAACATACTCAATGGAAGGGCATGTTCCTACTTATAAATATACATCTAAGAGAAGGTAAAATGTATCAATTTAAGAGGCCATCAGACATCTCTACCTTTTTAGCCAATTCTAGGTTTTCAAGAATTTTTACATACAGGTTTATAATTGACAATTATTTGCTAGAGTGATTTTCTCTTTTAAAGTCTCACTGTGTATGGAACCAAGATTAATATGGCAAACTCAGAAGACATTTTAATTTTGCTCATGCCCTTAAGCATTACGATAAAGCATACCACAGCAGCATCAGGCACTTGAAATACTGCATTTTATATGTAGCTACTGTTGAAGAGCTAATCTTTAAAGAATTTAATGGCTATTTTCCAGTGACTATAAAGTCTCAGAGATTCTGAAGCAGAAAAGTCACATTAATAATAGGACTTTAGTTTCCATTGTTACTGTGCTTTCCTCCTTCCAGGTTCATTCATTGCCCAACAGAACTTTAAAAGTGCTTTTCTGTAGAATCTGCAGTTACCAGCAATAACCGATCATCTTGCTTCAAAAAACTATAGAATTGATGCTTCGAATGGTTGATCCACAGTGTTTTTTTCTTCTATCAAAGTACTTATGTGTCAATGCCAAAGCAACAAGGAATTCCCCTTTTTCCTTCACTATTGACAGCTTCAGTTTCTGTACTTACTGTGTCATCCCATCCATTCCCTTCCCTGAGCCTGGACTGCTCTTCCAAGGGAGACTAGGAGTGAAGGGAGGAGTCCCCCCAAAGGTACCCTTTAAGCTTGATAATTAGCTCCACAGCCATGCTAAAGCACGACTGCAGATCCCCAAGTCCCTGACACATTTTCTTCTAAGAAACTGGTTAGCCAAGAAAGTAAAGACGTAAGCCCTGAAGATGGCAAAAGGTGTCGTAATCTCCCAAAGTAATCTGTAGAGGTGCTTCATTTAACCCTTTTTCTTTTGCAGACAAAGGGTTAAAAATCTCTTCTACCTAAATCTTCAAAGAGGGATTGACAAGCTCAAATTTCCTTTTATGAGAAGACCCAAGGTTTCTGGCCAACCATTCACTGTTTTCAGTCTCTTAGGTCCTCTTGCATGCCTGAGAGTATCGAGTATTCGGAACCTCCTACCAGCCCTTGGTAAATGACCTTACCAGGTGGAATAGTTTGAGCTTTATCTGCCCTTTTTTAATGGGATAGAGGGGAAAGCAACACGTCTTATTTTATCAAAAATTGCAAAGCTACACACTCTTTGTGGAGAAGCACCAAAAGGAAAACCTTAGTTTGGAAGGATTCATTGTAAATGAAAATAGTAACTCAGCCCTCCATTCAGGGAGGAGAAAGGCATTTTAAAGCTAGTGTATTGAAGGTTTCCCCCTTGACTTCGGTGTTGAATGGCTCTGGCAAGGACTTCTTGAAGGTTTTTTTTCTCACCAACCAGTGTTTGGCCGACAGGTTGCATCTCTGCCTGAGAAAATGCCTGAAAGAGAAAAGGCAGCATTTGTTACAGGCATAATGTTGTAGAGGAAGAAACGACAACAGCAGTCCCCTGCATTCATTTTAGAATCAAGATGACTTCTCACAGTTGCTCTGCTAAAAAATACAGGGACTCCCTGCTCTTAACATACCTATAGTGCTCACCTAGAAAATCTACGAGTTAAACACTACACACATTTTGTTGTAGGAGAGGATGTTTCAAGAAAGTACAGTCCAATTGCGGAATTATGAAAAGCATTGGCAGTAGCAACTCTGGTGGACACACCCACCCGTGCTCTCCTAGCTCCTTTTCTGTCATTCTGTTTGACTTTCTCAAGGGAGCAAAAGAAAGCTGTACTACCTGTTAAAGTCTCCAAGGTGTCTTAACCCCTTCATCCCCCTAGCCTTCTTGGAAGGGAGTGGTATGGGAGATACATGGAGACCCTTTGTGCAGGGCAGGGGAGTGGTGGTGCAAAGTTATGAGTAACCCTGGGTTTCTCTGGGCACTTGGTGCTGTCAGAGATGCTTGGAGTACCAAATGAGCTGGGGAGAAGATCCTGCAGAACAGGGGCGGCCAGGTCATGGCCCCATACTGGAAAAGTGTACCTGTGCAGAAATAAAGTAGGTATATAGCTAAGTTTTGCTGCTCTTGTCTTGGGATGGCAGGGTTGACGGTGAAGAAAGTGCCACAGAAATGGCAGCATAGAGGCACCCTCATCCTCAGCAGGCAGCAGGGGTGAACAGTAATGGAAAGTACCACAGTGAGCCTACCATTACCATAGGAAAACCAGCAACTCCTTTTTTAGTAACATTGGCTTTCTTCTTCCAGTATCTCATTTGTTTCAATAATAGTTCTTGGCTTAACAAGCTTCTAAGTAGTGGCCAACTGTTATAGCAGGGTTGGTGGGCAAATTTTCTTCTTGAGTTCCTCTACTCACCAGGTTAAACCCCTTCACATGGGTGCTCCATTGCCGCCATGCGCTTTTTGTCAGGGATAAGGGTGCAGCCAGCAAGCGTGTCCACAGAGGCCAAGATAGAGTCATACAGGCGATCTGCGTGGCTCTCCAGCTCACCAGACTGCTTTGCGATCCTCCCAAGGACATCCTCTAAAACTAACAATGAGGTTCAAAGAAATTCAACTAGAAACAAAACCCACGCAAGTGTTGTCCTTAGCATTTTCAAAAGAACATACAGGGTATAGTATTTTGCACAAAGTAGGACCTGGCAGTAGTTTCTGAATGGCCTTTTTAAAGGCCTACAACAAGGATTCCTACAACGTAATTCCTACAACAAGGATTCTCCAGGGACTTCTGTTGCACTGGAGAACCTATGTTGTTAACTTCTGATTAAAGCTGAGAAAAGAATTCACTGACTTCACTTTGAAATTGCATAATTTACAGATGGGCACAGAGACATGGTTCTCTGATGGCTGGTATTACCTGATTTTAGAGGTAAGACAGGTATCTCTATAAGGGCACATCCAGATCCTGTTGGGCATAAGGCTTAAATGAAATGAAGCGACATGCCAAGGTTCAGATGCTTACCCCTGCTACCAGGTCTATCAGTTTCTATTGGCTGGGAGGAATGTTACTTCACATGGGTGGTCTGGTAATAGATTTGGGAGTGCTTGAGACCCCTTTTTTGTAGGGCCCCAGTGAACAGACTGAAAAAGAAAGTGACCTGGCCAGGCATGGTGGCTCATGCCTGTAATCCCAACACTTTGGGAGGCCAAGGTGGGTGGATCGCCTGAGGTCGGGAGTTTGAGACCAGCCTGACCAACATAGAAAAACCCCGTCTCTCCTAAAAATACAAAATTAGCCAGGCGTGGTGGCGCATGCCTGTAATCCCAGCTACTCGGGAGGCTGAGTCAGGAGAATCGCTTGAACCCAGGAGGCAGAGGTTGCAGTGAGCCAAGATTGTGCCATTGTACTCCAGCCTGGGCAACAAGGGTGAAACTCTGTCTCAAAAACAAAACAAAACAAAACAAAAAAATGACCTGAGAGCAGGCTAAGGAAGATTCATTCCCACAGTGTCAGAATTGTTCATGTGAGGAAGGGATGGGCTAGGGTCAGAGTGCATCACACACAGCAGGCTTTTTTCTCTTTTCAAAAATTTATTTTTGTTAAGCACAAAGGCTGTCTTAGTTTCCTGCGCCTTTATCAGCTGTGCTAATACTCTCCCTAGTTTCCTGCCACAGCTGTAACATCTGTCAGTAGAGGAAAGGAAAGGGGAAGCTGCCTATCTGCAGACAATGCTGACTGGACGGGTGGAAGGAGAAGGAACACAGGCTGGCTGTATCAAGATCTTTGCCTAGTGAAGCCACATCGATGCGGTGTCATCAGGGCAAAGTGCTGTCCACAAAAAGAGTTGGCGAAGTGTGGCAGAGGACTGCAGTCAGAGCGCACGGTAAAGCTTGGCTGTAAGGGTGGCTGGGCTGGGTTCTACCCCTTTTTTTTTTTGAGACGGAGTCTCACTCTGTCACCCAGGCTGGAGTGCAGTGGCGCGATCTTGGCTCACTACAACCTCTGCCTCCCAGGTTCAAGAGATTCTCTTGCCTCATTTCCTGAGTAGTTGGAATTACTGGCGTCCACCACCACGTCTGGCTAATTTTTGTATTTTTAGTAGAGACGGGGTTTTGTCATGTTGGCCAGCCTGGTCTCGAACTCCTGACCTCAGGTGATCCACCCACCTTGGCCTCCCAAAGTGCTGGGATTACAGGCATGAGCCACCGCAGCTGGCTAACCCCTCCGGTCTCATGAGACCTTTGCCCAGTCTTCTTGTGCGATGTCACAGAAACCTTTATTGGTTCAGGGACCTTTGTTTTTTTAACTTTTATTTATTTATTTATTTTGAGATGGAGTCTTACTCTTGTCACCCAGGCTGGAATACAGTGACATGATCTCAGCTCACTGCAACCTCTGCTTCCCGGGTTTAAGCGATTCTCCTGCCTCAGCCTCCTGAGTAGCTGGGATTACAGGTGCCTGTCACCACGCCTGGCTAATTTTTGTACTTTTAGTAGAGATGGGGTTTCGCCATGTTGGCCAGGCTGGTCTCAAACTCCTGACCTCAGGTGATCTGCCCACTTTGGCCTCCCAAAGTGTTGAGATTACAGGGGTGAGCCACCGTGCACGGGTGCTTTTGAACTTTTATTTAGACTGTTAGAATGTTTGGTTGGGGCCAAATAAAAGAAGTTGGGAAGGACTGGAATAAACATGTTTGTCTGCTGGCTCTGTGGACTTTGACAGCGTGCTCCTGGTGGAAGAAAAGTTTTGCACCCGCTGGAGAGAGACACTGAAGTCTCAAGGGGGAAAGAGCCACATTCCTGATTATTTCAAGCAGATGGATGGGGAAGGGCTATGTGTCAATCTGAAAGAGTCTGGATACATATCTGAAAACCAAAGAAAACCCCAAAGCCAGTAAAAAAACCTCTAGATCTCTTTGAGAGAAGAGCAAAGTGGGACTAAGCACAGAAAAGTATTATTAAATTGATTTTAAAGTGAAGGTCAAAAAACCTGAAGCTTTTAAGAGGCCTACTTTTTTTTTTTTTTTTTTGAAAAGGAATTTAGCTCGTTGCCCAGGCTGGAGTACAGCGGCGCAATCTCGGCTCACTGTAACCTCCACCTCCCGGGTTCAAGCGATTCACCTTCCTCGGCCTCCCAAGTAACTGGGATTATAGACATGTGCCACCACGCCCAGCTAATTTTGTGTTTTTAGTAGAGACGGGGTTTCTCCATGTTGGTCAGGCTGGTCTTGAACTCCCGATCTCAGGTGATCCGTCCACCTCAGCCTCCCAAAGTGCTGGGATTAGAGGTGTGAGCCACCACGCCCGGTCTAGAGGCCTACTTTTACACGTGGCCTTCGTGAAGAGAGGAGATGCTCAGGCCTCTGCACCTCCAGACGCTGGGAAGCTGCAGAAAGCCAGTGCCCAGGGGCTCTGCCAGGCTGCCACTTCTTCTGTGGCCTGAGGCAAATCTACAACTCTGTCCATCTCACAGGGCTGTGATTAAATGGAGAACACTGATGTGCCAACTGCTTCAGTAAAATGCTGGTGTAAATTTACATGCAGCAAAGGAGCCTTGCACATGGAATTTCTGCCCCCCAAAAAATCTAAGAACCCTAGTGAAAATGCCAGAAGAGCCAAAATAAAGGCCTTAAAAGGGCAGGGGATTGCAAAGAGCTCACATAATTCACATTAGAGAATCAATTACCTGCTGAAAACCGTTCAGTGGTCCCTGTCCACTGATGCCTGTCAACCCTAGAGATTTTTCTTCCCAGGGTACACTTAGCAATGTGTAGAAACATTTTGGGTCTTCACAACTGTGGGGGAAACGGATTTACTGGTATCTAGTGGGGCCGGGGTGCTGCTAAACATCCTGCAATGCATAAGACAACCCCCCACAAAATCACGCGGCCAACATGGCAAAAGCACCAAGACTGAGAAATCCTGCTGTATATGCTTCTCCATGGTATGTACCTGCCCACCATGCTGGTCAGGAAAGCGCCTCCTCACTGCCTCTCAAGTCCGTGGGACCTGCCCAGCCTTGCTTCTGCGGTTGGATTCCAGTATAAATCCCATCTCACTCAAAAAACATAAAATGAGGCATAATATAGGCAGGCTCTGTCAGCATTTGATTTACACTCTTGCAGGAAATTAGGGGCTGCCATCAGTTCAAGGCTTTACCCTACCATTCTCTTAGCTCATCCTCCCTATCACGTCCCCATCCCCCATGCCCTCGTCCTGTAAAGACAATAAGAACTGTATATCCTTGGCACCAGCATGCTTAGATATATGCCTGAGGTCTGTGATTTTCACTTTCCTAAATGGGGAACCCATCCTACAAAATGGGCCGGGTGCAGTGGCTCACACCTGTAATCCCAGCACTTTGAGAAGCTGAGGGAGGCGAATCACCTGAGATCGGGAGTTCGAGCCCAGTCTGACCAACATGGAGAAACCCCGTCTCTACTATAAATACAAAATTAGCCGGGCGTGGTGGCGCATGCCTGTAATTCCAGCTACTCAGGAGGCTGAGGCAGGAGAATCACTTGAATACGGGAGGCGGAGGTTGCCACGAGCCAAGATGGCACCAGTGCACTCCAGCCTGTGAAACAAGAGCGAAACTCCATCTCAAAAGCAAAACAAAACAAAACAAAAAAAGCTTGGTTTGCACACTACTGCCACCCTGTCCCCTCTCATCAGTTCTTTATTCAGTCTGTTCCCTGAGGACAGACTGACTGTCCTCAGATACTTTTGAGCAATACAATCCTTTTCTGAAACAAACATTTCCCCAAAGTAGGACACAAAGCAGACAGTCAGAGAGGAATTCAACCTGGGCTAGGTAAGGTAGGGAACCGGAGGGATACCCACTGAATACCCTGGCCACAAACTAAGGGCTGGTGGATTAAAACTAGGATTCCTACCCAGACTACCACCAGAAAAATACAAAAAGAGAAGCAAAAGACAGCATCATTCTTGCAGGCTCAATACCTAATTTCTAATTAGTTTGGTTTTATGACCATGACTGCCTCTAAGCAGGTGTGCAGGGGCAGTGATGGGCAGCGACGCGTGGAGCTGGCAGACGGTGGGGCATGGGGCATCTCAGGCAGCTGAGTGTGGGCAGGGGCTCTTGCGGTACCGGCTCCTTACCAGGGATAGTGCGGTCCCTCGGCCTGTTGCTGACAAGGATTAAGCTCTGGCTAAATCCAAAACCTTAAGCATCTCACCTGGGGTGTTCTCCAACAGGCACTGAAGAAGAATCTCCCCCTTCTGTAAGACACTCTCCGTCAGAGACTGATGTTCATCGATATCTTTCTTAAATTGCTTAAGGCGTACCAGAAGAAGAAAAGGAAGAAGCATCGTTACTATTGTTTTGTAAAAGTTATTTGAAAAGCACAGCATGCAGGGTAGCCTTATTCCCCTCTAATGTGGAAGAGTCACCCCACTAGGTCTGCAGAATTCCCCAAGTAACAGTGCAACAGTTTAACTTCAGCTTCTTTGAACCCAGGTAAATAGAGTCAGTAGTTTTTCCTGTTTAGTTTGACTTCAGAAGCGTCTTCCCTGACAGAGGCTGGCTCACAGCTTGGAGTTAGGGTCTTCTTCCAACGCCCTCACCTCATGGGGTTCTCTTTTAATTCAGGGCTATGGGAGTTTCAGAATTTATTCCATTCTAATGGACCACAAGAGATCTGCCATTAAACTGACCGCAGAGAGCCACTGCCTCTACCTCTGGTCCTCCCTCCATGTTCTTGCTCTACGCAGACCACAAGGGTAACTACCTCAACATCTGGGAAGCTGTGAGTTTCCCAAGCAACTCATTTGATTTCCCCTCTTGGCTACCAAGCTGGTGTTCTTGATGTTCCTTTAGCAGTTAAGAAGTGTAAAGTTGGCCAGGTGCAGTGACTCACACCTGTAATCCCAGCACTCTGGGAGGCCAAGGCGGGCGGATCACCTGAGGTCGGGAGTTCAAGACCACCCTGACCAACATGGAGAAACCTCGTCTCTACTAAAAATACAAAAATTAGCCGGGTGTGGTGGTGCATGCCTATAATCCCAGCTACTCGGGAGGCTGAGGCAGGAGAATCGCTTGAACCTGGAGGTTGCGGTGAGCCGAGATCATGCCATTGCACTCCAGCCTGGGCAATAAGGGAGAGACTCTGTCTCAAAAAAAAAAAAAGAGAAAAAAAAAAGTAAAGTCAAATCCATGACCACCTTTAGTACAGGGTGTAGAACCTGCTGACTGATTTTTATAAATTTTTAAATTTTTAACAGAAATAGAGACAGGGTCTCACTATTTTGCCCAGGCTGGTCTCAAACCCCTGAACTCAAGCAATCCACCTGCCTCAGTCTCCCAAAGTACTGGGATTACAGGTATGAGCCACCAGGCCCAGCCAGAACTTGGTGTTTTACCATTTTGAAGTGATAGTTTACCCTTGGATTTACTATTTTACTGTCTTTAGTTTTCCTTTACCCTGATACCTATACTTATTATTTTATTCTCTGCTAGTGTGGTTTATGTGCTGCTGCAACCCCCGTGTTAAAGACGAAATACAAGTATATGAGAAAATGAGTCACAGTTAAAATATGTGAACACACACACACACACACACGCTCACTTATACTAGGTCTTAATCCAAGCAGGAGTCAAGGTAGCACATACATACGCATGAGCCATGCACAATTCGGTGCGGGGAAGGGGCTGGCAATACAGTCCCCCTTTGTGACAGCTGTATGGGTGACACAAGAGGCCTATGCCTCACTGACCTGCAGGAGTGACTCCCAGCTCAAATCTCACTTCTACCTACAAAGCAAGCTGGTTGTTTCTGTCTAGCTTGGAAGCTGAGGGACAGAAGGCTGGGAGGAGGGATAAGATGGAGGGATGGAATTATTCTGTTTGCCCCTGCTCTGACAAGCCAGGAAAGGCCACTAACCTAGGTCTACCAAGGCAGCTTCCTCTCCCTGTAGTGGTACTGGTCCTGGGCCCTGCACAGCTGTGTGCATGCATGTGGAGTCTGACTCCCCTGGAGCCAGCCTTTCTCTCCTTCCTCAAGCTCACTCCACCCTAGTGGGAATGCTATTTCCTGCAGTGTGGAGAGGAACTCATTGTGGAGTTCCTCAAAGTGAGGAACTCAAAGCAACCTCTCCACACTGCAGGAAACAGTATTCCCACCAGGGTGGAGCAGCTGGCCCACCCTGCCCAGGTCAAGCCAGGCTCCTCCCTAAACTTTAGTTGGTCCGAAGCTGGAAAACAAAGCCGCTCCCTCCCTCTAGCTGGAGTACGGTCCCAGGAAGGCCCAGAGTCAGCTCAGCCCTGGCCCATGCACATGTAAATCGCGCCCTCTGCTGCTGAAGATATGGTCAGGTTATAAGGTTGTAGGAATTCAAAGAATTGTTTTAGAAAACTCCTTCCAGACTAGCCTCAGGCTTAGACCATGGATATCCCTCTGCTGCTTCATGAAGAGATTAGAAAGGTGCAGCCAACCACATATGCTAGAAGGCAGGATGTTCAGCCAAGGTTAACGTTAGATTTAGGGATGACAACTATATAATTTATCCTCCAATTCAGGACACTTCTGAGACTGAAAGGGGACCTATTATTATGCCAGAACAACAGGCACAAACTGGGATGCAGTCATCCTAAATCTAGGACCAAGTTAACAAAAATCCACATTAGTATTTTCAAAATAACAAAATCTTAATGATAAAGAAACAAGAAAACTAAAACCAAACCCAAATACATACACACGCACACAAACTGAAGTCAGAGTTTTTGTTTGTTTTTTGAGACGGTCTCAGTCTGTGGCCCAAGCTGCAGTGCAGTGGTGTGGTCTTGGCTCACTGCAGCCTCTGCCTGCCGGGTTCCAGTGATCCTCCTGCTAGTGCATGCCACCACACTCAGCTAATTTTTTATGGTTTTTTTTTTTTTTTTTTTTTTTTTAGAGACGAGGTCTCGCTATATTGCCCAGGCTGGTCTGGAACTCCTGGGCTCAAGTGATCCTCCAGCCTCAGCATCCCAAAGTGCTGGGATTAACAGTGTAAGCCAAGGTGCCTGGCCTAGATTTCTGTTTAAATACCATCAAAATGCCCTATTGTAGATTCTGGAGTCAGTACAATTTCAGCTCAGATCTTTAAATAGCGGTGCAGTCCAATAGGACTTTATGTGATGATGGAAGTATTCTATATCTGCACTGTTTAACGTGGTAGCCACTGGACAAATGTGATGGTTGAGCACACAGAATGTGGCTAGTGCAAATAAAAAAATCGGACTCTTTAACTTCACTTCAATAGCCACACATAACTAGAGGCGTCATAATAGTGCAAGTCTGTCCTTATAATCCCCGAGACATTTGGAAAATTATATTGCAAATCACCCTAAAGTATTTTTGTTTTTACTTTTAATTAAGAAAAAACTTTTTTGAGATGGGGGGGTGGGTCTTGCTATGTTGCTCAGGCTGTACTTGAACTCCTGGGCCCAAGCAATCTTCCTGCCTCAGCTTCCAGAGTAGCTGGGATAAGAGACTTGTCCCACTGCACCTGCCAGCCCAATACCTAAAGCATTTTTGATTTGAGATAAATATATTGTATCTTCAAGCTCTATTTGGCCTGGGAAATAATTCATGTATTTTACAAAGCGTTCCGCTTTAAGAATGTGAAGCTCTAATTAGATTTCAGGTATAATAGTCAACTGAGCTATAACATACCAGACATTGGTTATTTGAGATTTTACTTTGTAATCGAGTAATTTAGTCACCACTCTTGTGAGGGAATAAGCCAGAGCCAGGACCGTATATTACCCGGTAAAGTTGCAGAGAAGACTTGAGACTTGTAAGATTGGACCTGGCTGCAGTCCCGTGGTCAGTAACATCTGCAACATTATACAGCCAGCGGATCAGCTCTTCCAGTTGACAGCAAAATGTCTGCAGAGACAAATAAAAGGACATATGGTGTTACTGATCGAACAGCCATTCATGTTATCAAAAGGCTAAAAATATCAGGAAGACTTGGAGACAGACTGCATCTTTAGTCTCCTCTCTTCTCCTTGCTCACCTGTCCCCACTCCACGACTCTAGACCTCCCTCTGCCAGAGCAATGAAAACCACAGCCTGGTGTGACACCAAAAATGACAGGATGAGAAAACCCAGCCTTGCAGGTGGGAATGGAGCAACCCAGAAAAGGTGTGCCTGCCATGGAAACCAATTACTGGATCAGCACCATTACTAACTAGAATCAGCATCTTGGAGCCAGATACGTCCATGTTTCTCTGGAAAAGTGAATGCAAAATAAATGACTAAAATCATGACTAACCTGAAGCTATACCCAAGAACAACTTCACCTCATGGCATCTCAATCTTTTTTCGGTAAAGAACGGTCCATGATAACATGTCCTACCTACCTCACAAAATCATCACGTCACCTCCCTGGAAGGTGAAAGTCCTTCTCAAGCGCTAGGACATGTTCCTGGACAGGCACATTCCCGAACCTTCAACACGGGTCTGGGAATGCACCGAAGCCCTCAACATGAATTATTTAATGCACACAACATCCCAAGAAGGCAGGGCTCCACATTTTACAAACAAGCAAACTCAAAGAGACTGAGCTGACGTTCCAAAGACAGCCGTGCCATGTTTCAAATTCAGATGCCTGACACCAATAACCCTGTTCCACGCAGTGTTCCTTATACCTCCAGATATTAAGATAGTTGGTCCACAAAAGACAGTCCAGTGGCCACAAAGTCTAGAAAACAGTACATCCAATGCCCCTAACTTTGCACTTACACCACTTTGGCAAATGAAGCTCTGAGAAGTCCTGCAGTCAAGAAAGCCACTTACCTTTGTTTAGCCCGGTGTTTCCTAAAGGCCCCTATGCACAGAACCCTTTTTGTTCAGAATACCTCTGAGTTACGAAGTAGCCAAGGGTAGTAAGAGCTCAGCCTCTACAAACAGTCTACCTGGGTCTGATTCCAGGTAGACTCAAGCCCTTGCCAATTATAAGTGGGCAGGTTACCTAACCTCTCTGCTCTTTTCTCCAAAAGGTAAAATGAGAACAGTGCTTACCTGGTAAAAGTTGTGAGGACTGAATAAGATAAGGTACAGCACAATGCCTGGCACATAAAAAGTGCCTGGTCAACATGAACATGTTTTATGATGATGTTAGTGGATTGGGGGAAGAGACAAGACACCTGTACACAAAGCCTCCTAATGTTGAGTGTCGTTACCTTCACACATTGCACCAGTGATTCTTTTCCCTGTTCTCCTCCTTTCCTGGGAAGCTGCCCTTCAGCATCTAGGTCTGAGAATGGCCACCGGTCCAACCTAGCTGGCAAGGAGGGGTGTGTTTTCAGCAGTCCAGAGGAGACCCCGAGGGCCTGGCTGCTCCCCAGACTGCCTTCCCCTGCGGAGTCCTGGGCACGGACGAAGGAGCGCAGGAAACAGGGGTTCTGGCCCTCAGGATCCCCAGATCCTCGGAGGGCAGCTCCAGGAGGCAGCTGGCTTTGGCTGGAGCTTGAAGGGAGGGAAGCTGGCCCATCACTGTCTGACACTTCCAGGGGGCTCTGCCCTTTAATATCCCCAGTGGGCAGGGTAACCAAGGTAGAAATGGATCCTAGATACGAAACCAGGCTAGAAACCTGTGTCAGCCGAGCGGGCAGGGCAAGATACTCGTCGTCACTTTCCACTTCCTCTTCTGATTTCCACCTAGACTCTGTGCAGGTAGGGCGCCGGGCACTCTGGCTGGTCCTCTTCTCCCTCTCTGGACTGGGCAAGGGCCACCCTCTGTCCTGTGTCCTTAGCTGAGGAGAGCCCATATCAAGGTGCTTGCCTGCAGCCAGCCGGTCCTTCGCGCCCCTCAGGGCTGGCTCTCTGCACTCCCAAGGAGCATCCCTACTGCCTGGGGCTCTGGGGGTAGATGCAAGTTGGCTCCAAGATGCCAAGCCCATGCCACCCTGTTTCTGAGGTACTCCAGAGGGCCACTGCTTAAGGCTTGGCTCTCTGGGCCCAGAAAATGGAAGGACAGTGGCCTCCGCTGTTGGGCAGTTGGGGGAGACATTAGTAGGTGATTTGAGGGTGCTTGCCGGAGAGACAGAGAAGCTATCCAGGTCTACCCCCGAGTCCTGTGGGACAGGGTCGGCCGGCACACGGCTATCAAGGTGCTTCGGAAGCTGAGGCCTGGGCCTCAGTGGGTAAGTATAGTCAAGCAGATCTTCATACTCTTTATTTGGGTTCCAGAGAGGGGAGTGGCGGTCGGGTGATGGAGGCAGGGAATCTGGCAGCACACAGGCCCAATATTCAGCCTGGAAGGACAGGCGTCTCCTGCCTAGCCCAGAAGCATCACCCCCAGAGAACACAGGTTGTGGTGACCACTGGGGCCGAGGTCCTAGCCCCACCACAGAGGAGGGTTCCTGGGGGACGACCAGCTCCAGGGAGGAGGAGACCTTGGCCAGAGGACCACCACGAGGCTCCGCCTTCTCTTGGTGACCCTGGAGACTGCTGCCTGTGGAGGAAGCAGAGACGCTGCAGACGGAACGCTGAGGAGCTGCGGAACCTGGACTCAGCACGGACTTCCACTGCGACAGGCAAGAGAGACCTGAGCTGTGAGGCTGCTGGCTGAGGTCCAGTGCCTGGGGAAAATCCACTAGGGATGGATCATCTTCGGTATCAGCATCATGTCCTGAGCAAACAGTTGTTCTGGGAAGGCTCAAAGTCTGAGGGAGCTCCTCGGAGGCAGAAAGCTTGGTCTTCTCCACCTGCAATGATCAAAGGGACAAAAAGCACTTGGGTGAAAATCAAACCCAATTTCTTTCTTAGATGACAACCCAGGAGTTTCCTTGCGGGTCTAGACAGTATTTAGGAAAGATCTTAAAATGAAAAGTCTGCTGCCTGAGGCAAGAACCAGGCAGTGTGCACTGCCAGCAGGAGCACTGAGACCCTGCCTGCCTGGGAAGCAAGGTGACCTGACTCCCATCTCCAGTCCCCTCCAAGGTTCTTCCTCCACCGGTATCCAGGGTGTGAGCGAGCAGAACTCGGACAGCTCTGTCATGCTGAAGCTGGAATACAGTCCCGTACCTCTGAGAAGCATCTCCTGGCAGACGAAACCCTCAGTCATTCTGTCGCTAACAGGACACGTCCAAACCCAGGAGGTCGCCCCAGGCCCCATCCTGCTCAGTTCACAAGCCAGTGGTAACTGAACACTAGCAGAATGACTGGTTCATCTCTGCTTCTTCACTGGATTTTTATCTGCTTGATGAAGAACTCAATCCCGAGGGAAGCAGGACAGCACAGCGTTGCTCCAAACATGGGTTTTGGAGCTAGACAAACCTGAGGCCAGCCCCTGACTTTGCCACCCTCCAAATGTGTGACTTCGAGCCTCACTCTCCTCCCCTCATGGCACCAGCTCCTCAGAAGGTAAGGATTAAATACACCCATGTGTGCAAAGCACATGATAAGACCTTAACAAACAACAGGAATTCTAATAATATGCACCAGACTCATCCTCGTGAAAGGCCATTTCTGTGTCTGTTTATTATTCACTTCCTGCCTCGCTGAATCTCTGACTCACAGGTGCCAGAGCCTCCCACCGTCCCTTGCTCCCAGGCAGGTGGGGCCCAGCCTCTGTTCTCTCCCAGTCCCTCTCAGAACCTCCTCACAGGATGCAGCTCCACAAGGGGACCGTGCAGCAGCCAAGGCTACAATGACACCGAGAAGATCAAAGCCATTCCCAGGAAAGGCCTTGGCAAGCAGAACAGAAAAGAATGTAAGAGCTGGGCAGAACAGATCATTCAGGTCACCTCCCAATGATGCTGAGGGCCTAAAAGATCTGGTGATTTGCCTGCAGTCACAGAACCTGTAGGATTCCCTGCCCCATGTGACTCCCACTAGGAGAAGCTGCCTGGCAGTTAGAGAAGCCCAAAGAATTCTCCTTCACCAGGGACAGTGCTGCCTACTACAGGGCTCCAAGGTTCTGACATGTCCCTTGGGTCTGAAGAGGATTTAGTTCAGAGGCCCCAGGAACCCAAAGCCCTGGGACACACCTTTCCCAAGTCTCTTCAGGGTACCCCTAAAGCCTTTAGATCACCAAGTCAGAAACAGTACAGGGCTCCCCTTGCCAGAATTCCCCTGGCCTACACCTCTGGGCCACAGCCTCTTGGCCATACAATCCCTGGTCCTCAAAAAGTCACCAGTCACTCTTGAGGAACAGGAGATACCGTGGACAGTCCTCCCCGGCTGGTCCTGAGGCCCAGCTCTCCAGCTGAACCCACAAAACAGAAATCATCATACTTAGGCCCCTCTAATTCCTCACCCTGCACAGTGGCCAGGAAAGGATGCGAGATGGTGAGGAAATCCTAGAACAAACTCCCAAAGGACAGCAACGGGTCCACCTACAGTCTTGCCTTAGTACCTACCTGGCTTTCCCCAGAGAGCAGAAGGTCTCCAGACCCCATGGTGGTAGGAGGCAGGCCACCGAGTGCAGGCTCAGACCTCTCAGCTACGGGCTCTCTGCTGGCGTCACTGGCCTGTGGCTGGTGGGCTCTAGAGAGGCCGCCAGGGTCAGTCCCAATCCAGCAAGCAGGGGCAGGTATCCCTTCTGCCCCCCATACAGGGGAGATGAGCTCTCCCTCAGCGTCCAGGTGTGGGGGCTGCTCCCCACTCACAGGCCCTGGGGGGTCCAGTTCCCGCTCCCCGCAGTTCCCTCTCCCATAAGACTGGGCCTTTGTGTCTTCAGATGCTTCCGCTTCTGCCTTTTCTTCACCCAGGGCCATTGAGACTCCCTACCTAGGTCAGGGTTCTGCTGAAGACTTCAGCTTCCTACAAAACAGGGGAGGGGAGAGAAAAATATAAATCTTCTGCATCTGTGTTCAGGAAGCCTTGTTTTTTAACAATTAAGGCAAACATATTTTTGGCCAAAGGAAAAAGGATACAAATGATGACTACTTCCTCAGAGAGGCACCGAGTTCCGGCTTTTCCCTGGCCCCAGACCTTTCCAAAGGGGACACAGAAGCACACCATTTTCCCCTCTGCTTTCATAGTGGATGGTGCCATCCCCACCAGCAGACACCCAGGAGGGTCAACACAGGTCCAAAGTCCAATCAAGGCTGGGGTCCTGCCTAAGTCACCTTTTTGCCCTTTTAGCCCAACCCCACTGGAAAAGAGTCCTGGTGGGACCCTTCCTGTGCACAGGCCCACAGTGGTTCTGTTGTCCTAACGGTCCCCTCAGCAAGCAACTCAAGCCTGGCTCTGACTGTTCTATCCTAGAGAACAGCAAGTCAGGCCATGCCCAGGCCTCAGCTGGGCACTGGAAGAATGCCCCCCAAGATGCTTGGCTCTGCCTGGCAGAGGAGGCAGGACCCTTTTTTCTTTTTTTCGAGACAGGGTCTTACTCTGTTACCCAGGCTGGAGTGCAGTGGTGTGATCTCAGCTCACTGCAGCCTCGACCTCCCCGGGCTCAGATGATCCTCCCACCTCAGCCTCCTGAGTAGCTGGGACTAAAGGCACAGGTCACCACGCCTGGCTAATTTTTGCATTTTTTGTAGAGACGGGGTTTCACCATGTTGCCCAGGCTGCAACCCTCTCAAAGCACAGAAACCACATCCAGGCTGTGGAACAGGTAAGGGATTCTTGTTCCAAGGATGGCCAGTGACCAAAGAGAAAGATCAGCAACTCTCCTCAGGCTGGCCTGGGTTATGCTGCACCTGATGACGGAGGGAAGCTGTGGAAAGCTGGTGGCTAACAGTGGTAGGGTAAGTGTAACACGGCATGTATGCACATGAGAGTGACAGCCAGGCGGCAGGCAGGTAGGCAAGGGAGCATAGGCAGAGCATTCAGGGAAGGATGATGATTTGGGAGCTGAATCTGCAAACAGGACCATTCCAATACAAAGAGGTTCAGGAACAACAGAGGGACACCACCCTCAGCCTAAGCATGCCAGCAAGAGCTGGTGCTGGGAGCCCTGGCGGGATGGGGCAGGGGGCCAAAAGGCCAACAGGAGGAAGACTAACGCTGGGAGGACATGGAAGGGGAGGTGACGGAACCGTGAATGCCCAGGATGTCGGCAGCTACCTGGACTGCACTGGGTCAATCTCAAAGCTTAAGTGTGGGCAGAAATGGCCTTGTTTCCTCAGACAGGAAGCAAAGAGATGGTAAGAGGAGATGCTGGTGGACAGCCTGCAAAGGCGGGAGTGGCTGTGGCTGCAGGCTCATCCTACTCAGCTCGCACACTGGGAAATACCACCTAGATGGGCACTGCACACACTGAGGCCTCATCGCACTGGGATCCAAGAGGCCCCTTCCCTACCCTGCCTGATGGAGAATGCCAGGCTCCAGCCTGATTCAGAGGTGACCATGGAGGAGAGCATGCCCTTCACATGGACTCTCGTCTAATTCCCACAACCACCAGGTGGGGCAGGAACTAATCAGAAAAACAATTATTTTTCAGTGGTAATATACAGCTTAAATGTAAAATGCACAATAGATATAAGTCTCTCTCCGCCCTTGTCCCCCATTCCTTTGCTAAAATGAGCCAGGGCAGGCAGAGCGTCTATGACAGTGCCTGGCATGGTATGGACACTAAGTGTTGGCTATTGTCATTAGTGTCATGGGGAGGCATCAACAGAATCAGTGTAACAGGCCACCTTACAAGGAAGGACAAAGGAGCCAAACAGGAGAAAAAGCAGCCCATTTTTAAATATAAATCAAACAAAAGATTTACTACTAGATACTCCCACAAAAACAGGGAACCAGCCTCACTAGTTTTGTGTATGACTCTTGTTTCCTGATGCAAATACTATTTCATCCTTCCCTCCCTTTTCTCTTTTTCCTGGAGACTGAGTCTTGCTCTGTCACCCAGGCTAGAGTTCAGTGGCGTGATCTCGGCTCACTGCAACCTCCACCTCCCGGATTCAAGCGATTCTCCTACCTCAGCCTCCCGGTAGCTGGGACTACAGGCGTGTGCCACCACGCCTGGCTAATTTTTTTGTATTTTTAGCAGAGACAGGGTTTCACCATGTTAGCCAGGCTGGTCTTGAACTTCTGACCTCAGGATATCCACCCACCTCCCAAAGTGCTGGGATTATAGGCATGAGCCATTGCACCAGGCTTATCCTTCCCTCACTTTTTTAAAATATAAAAGTAGCAAACTGTATGGGTCATACTATTCAGAACGTTGCTTTTCTTTTCTCTACAAAAAACGTCTAGGGGATCATTCCTAAGCAACACAGCAGGTCCTTCAGTAACATCACTTGGTCCAATGTCTTTTTTTTGAGACCTCGAGTCTCGCTCTGTCTCCCAGGCTGGTGTGCAATGGTGCAATCTCAGCTCACTGCAACCTCTGCCTCCTGGGTTCAAGCAATTCTCTTGCCTCAGCCTCCCGAGTAGCTGGGATTACAGGCACCCGCCACCACACCTGGCTAATTTTTCTATTTTTAGTAGAGATGGGGTTTCACCATCTTGGCCAGGCTGGTCTTGAACTTCTGACCTTGTGATCCACCTGCCCCAGTCTCCCAAAGTGCTGGGATTACAGGGGTGAGCCACTGCACCTGGCCAATATTTGTATTTTTAATAGAGATGGGGTTTCACCATCTTGGCCAGGCTGGTCTTGAACTTCTGACCTTGTGATCCACCCGCCTCAGCCTCCCAAAGTGCTGGGATTACAGGCATGAGCCACACTGCCCAGTCGGTCCAATGTCTTCTCATTATATCACTGATGAGAAGAAACCCTGATTCCTGGCTGAGGTCATTGTCTATATGGAGTGTACACATTCTCCCCATGTCTGCTTGGATGATATCCAGTTTATCTGGATACTCAGGTTTCCTTCCACATCCCAAAAATATATACTTAGGTGAATGGGGCTGACTACATGGTCCTGGTCTGAGTTGGTGGTATATGAGTGAGTGCGCCCTGCCATGGGATGACGTCCTGCCCATGACTGGTTCCCTCCTTACACCCTCAGCTGCTGGGACAGGCTCCAGTCACCTGCGACCTTGAACCCATTTGAGTAAGCAGGTAAATCATAACCTTGTTTTTTTTTTTTAAGATGAAGTCTCGGTTCGTCACCCAGGCTGAAGTGCAGTGGCGCGATCTTGGCTCACTGCAACCTCTGTCCCCTGGCTTCAAGCCATTCTCCTGCCTCAGCCTTCTGAGTAGCTGGGACTACAGACACTCACCACCATGCCTGACTAATTTTTGTATTTTTAGTAGAGATGGGGTTTCACCATGATGGCCAGGCTGATCTGGAACTTCTGACCTCAAATGATCCGCCCTAGTTGGCCTCCCAAAGTGCAGGGATTACAGGCACGAGCCACCACGCCTGGCTCATCTTACTTGTTTTTATTCATCTTTCATAAATGTATGTACAGCTCACATTTATTTCAATATTTAATTTAGAAGTGTTTTACAGTTTATTTAGAAGTTTGATGATGCTTTCATAACCAGAAATATGCCATAGGAGCTTAACTCTTATTTATATCAATTAGACTATGGTAAAATTGGTTTTTTCATATGTCCTTTCAAGTGGCAGAGTCACGGTTTCCAAAAACCTACTGATGACATTAAGTGAGGACTTATTGTACACAGAGAGCTTCCTCTTTCCTTTTCATTACTGCCCAGTGCTGTATTCTGGTGCAAGGACGCACTAGTTTATTTCACCAGTCCCTTATTAGTGGACATCTGGGTTATTTCTAGTCCTTTTTGCTAGTCCAAACAATGCTATGATGAGTCACTATGCACACACATATGTGCTGGCACATCCTCAGCACAAATTGCAGAAGTAGAGCTGCTGAGGCGAGGGGTGCCCACGGGCATGCTTTTGGCACACACTGCCGAGTGGCCCTCTGCTGAGTGGTATCACTCTACACTCCACCAGCACATGTGAGGGCCAGTTCCCACGGGAGCCAGGGTCTTTAATCCTCATGTCACAGATGGGGAAATGAAGGATCTGAGCAAGACAAGTCCAGGACTGCCCAACTCCAGAGCCCAAGCTGTTTATGAACCAAGTGGGGAATAAGTGATCAAACAGTTAAGCCACAAAGCAGAAGAGGGAGAAGACTGGTGGAGGGACAATGAGAAGAGTGACAAGTCTTGCTGCGACAGAGATCTTATGGAGCCACATCCTCACCTGGTGGCTCTTTAAGAAACTGCACATGAAGATGTTTATAGGCAAGGTGTGTTTTCACAACTAGGGGAACACGCTGAGCCCTTGAGCTGGAAAAAACAGGGTGAAGGCCGGGTATAGCCCATAATTCCCAAATGCTACTTCTTGCTCCATTTCTAAAAACTCTCTCAATGGCCAGAGATCCCCACACCCCTCACTAAAGGGTGCGGTCTTGAGACAGGGTGCTGGAATAAGATGATGGTGCGGCAAAGGAGGGGTGCAAACAAATTATCCCTTTGTTTTGATGATGTAGTTTTTATTTATCTTGTCTGGACCTCATTATTCAAAAAAAAGGAGGTATCTATTTATCCTGGAGAGATGGGGAGTGGTGAGCTATTACAAACTATTCATTTGACATCCCTAAGTAACTCACAACTAGGTTAGTGGTGTGGCCAAAGCCCCTTCAGCAACCAGGTAAGAAGGTCTGAAATTCAATGATGCTCATGGAAATGGTGCGTCTATAACGACGGAATGAAGGTAGTTACTCTCTCAGACTGGATAAACAGTCCCTTCCTAATTTTATTAATCTGCCTGACAAATCATGCTTTTCCCCCTGTACTATACAAGTTTATTATGAGAACCAAGACAGACACGTGTGAAAGAAAATGAAAACCAATCTATAATGCATTCAAAACTGTCTATGAAATGTTACCAAAATGCAACGAAAGGGAGAAATCAGTTGGGATAAATATAATCGGGGAAAACTTCCTGAATTAATGACTGAAGACAAACCACTTTTAAAACAGCAATCATGCTGAAGAAAACACTGGCCCAGGCTATGATAAACGCACAAGTTTTGGATTCCTAGGACTCAACTCTGTCTGCATCTGCCAGGTGGCCATCCGTTAACACTGCAAGGTCTGGTCTTCATTTCCATAGATCCAAGATTTTACATATCATTACTTCTAACCCTCTGGGGTAGGGATGGAGGGGACAGATTCTGTTTGGAACTTTTAATAAGAGACAGTTTATCCTTCTCAGACTGGTGAACAGCACTTGTTGTGCTGGACCCACAATGTCTCCCAGGTCATCAGCTTTAAACGATCTCCTAATGTGGGGCCTCCTGTTCTCGGATCACACATTTTACAGTGTTCTGGAGGCTAGTAGCTCCATGATGGGGCACAGGCCCCAGTCTCCTCCCAAATGAAGAAAGTGCCAGGAGGTTGGACTGAATGACAGGAGGCATCAGAGCACAATGAACTCAACCCTCTCCTCCGAGAAAGGT
This sequence comes from Mandrillus leucophaeus, assembly GCF_000951045.1. Lineage (NCBI taxonomy): Eukaryota > Metazoa > Chordata > Mammalia > Primates > Cercopithecidae > Mandrillus > Mandrillus leucophaeus. The sequence continues at coordinate 1,047,900 of NW_012102976.1, read as the reverse complement.
CTGTACACACCAGAACTGCCTTGTCCTTTGTCCAAACCAAGAGACAAGGCACATAAGCTTCAGGATATTCTAGGGACCATCTGGACTTCGCTATTAAAATTCTAGTTTCCAGAACCTGAAGAGGCTGTATGATCCACCAGATATAATTAGGAGTGATGTAGGCTTGGCTTACTCTCACCCTACAGTAAAAATACGCCCACAAATCATGCATGTGGTAACACAAACTCTAAGCCTGGACATCTGACCCTTCTTGGTATATGCTGCATCACCCTAGGACACTCCTGTCACAGCTGCCGGGCTTCCTCCCACTCACTTCTGTCCAGGATGGAGAGAGGAGGACTGGGAACTGTGGGAGGGGCGAGGCTCTGCTCTTGCTCTTGACTAAACCCCTCAAACAGATGATCAACTAGAGAGCAATCCTCCTTTGAACAAAAACAGACCTCCCGCAGGACTTTTTTTTTTTTTTGAGATAGAGTCTCGCTCTGTCGCCCAGGCTGTAGTGCAGTGGCACAATTGCAGCTTACTGCAACCTCTGCCTCCTAGGTTCAAGGGATTCTCGTGCCTCAGCCTCCCGAATCGCTGGGATTACAGGCATGCACTACCATGCCTGGCTCATTTTTTGTATCTTTAGTACGGACAGGGTTTCGACATGTTGCCAGGGCTCGTCTCGAACTCCTGAGCTCAGGCAATCCACCCGCCTAGGCCTCCCAAGGTGCTGGGTTTACAGATATGAGCCACCATGCCTGGCCTCTTTTTTTTTTTTTTGTAGATGGACACTCACTCTGTCGCCTAGGCTGGAGTGCAGCAGTGAGACCTTGGCTCACTGCAACCTCTGCGTCGTGGGTTCAAGCAATTCTCCTGGCTTAGCCTCCCAAGCAGCTGGGACTACAGGCACATGCCACCATGCCCTGCTAATTTTTCTATTTTTAGTAGATACGGGGTTTCACCATGTTGGCCAGGCTAGTCTTGAACTCCTCACCTCAAATGACCCGCCAGCCTCGGCCTCCCACAGTGTTGGGATTACAGGCGGGAGCTACCACGCATGGCCAGAACTCTTTAAGTCGTGAGCTCCTTTTAGAACAATCTAATTTATACCAACTTTGCCCTGGGAGCTCTGTCCTGGCAAGGGCTTGTCTCTGTACCTGAGCGCACAGTCACCTGTGCCAGCTACAGAGGCCAGGTGTTGTCAGACTGAGCAAGCCCTATGAGTTCAGGGTCAAAACCTTGACACTTGTTTTCACAGGAGGCCACAGGTATAAGTGATAATTGCTATGAACACACAGTGGTAGAACCTGCCCACAGAACTAGACAAAGAGGCTTTCCATGCTGCTCTTTCTCCAATAACATGAAACTGTCCACAAGGAAACAGAAGGCAGGACCCAGCAGAGGTTGCTGGAAGAACTCCAGGGGAACTAGATTTATGGAATAAAGGAGCTTAAAGGCAGAGGCCAAGTGGCGTGGGAGGCAGCAGAAAAGGAGGTAAAGACACGTAGCGGAAGCCAACAAAGGGGCCAGTCACAAGAGGTGACTGAGGCCTGCTTCAGGGTGGTGTGGGTGCCAGAAAAACTGTGGCTGGAGGTCTGAGACTGGGAGGCCAGCAGCAAAGAGCAACTGCCATTTCCACCTGCTCCTGCCCTGCCGAGAAGTCCCCCTGGAGCCCCACAGTCCCCCATACCAGCCTTGTCTTCCACTGTGAGGTAGATCACTCTGAGCACTTTGTACCCCTTCTCTGCAGATAAAATCAAAGTAAAGTGAAAAGAAAAGACTCAAAGCTACAGAGGGTAAACTGTGTGTGCTGTGGCTTGGCCATGGGCCGAGGCCATCCCCAGGATCCTCAGGCACCACGAGCCCATTCTTTTCTTCCCAGGGCTGCTTCTGGAAGTTTTGCTTAGAGTCAAAAGAACAGAAGGAGTCTCCCAAGGCCCTAGGAGGAGCCAGTGGGTCCCTCTAGATCAATGTGGTAGGGAGGGCTGTGGGCCAGGCTGCTTGGCTGTCTGTTCCCTCACCTTCTCACTCACTTATCTGTTGGCTGACTGACCAGGGCCACCAGACAGCCTCCCAGCAAGGCCAGTCTTCTCACTTACAGGGCAAAGTCTTCAGATGGCTTTTTTTTTTTTTTTTTTAATTTGCAATGGAGTCTTGCTTTGTTGCCCAGGCTAGAGTGCAGTGGCGCTATCTCACTGCACCCTCTACCTCCTAGGTTCAAGCAATTCTCCTGCCTCAGTGTCCTGAGTAGTTGGGATTACAGGCACCCACCACCACGCCTGGCTAATTTTTGTATTTTTAGTAGAGACAGGGTTTCACCATGTTGGCCAGGCTGTCTTGAACTCCTGACCTCATGTGATCCTCCTGCCTCAGCCTCTCAAAATGTTGGGATTACAGGTGTGAGTCACTGCGCCCAGCCTAGATAGCCTTTAAAGAAATGTAAGTCACATCTACAAGGAGCTTGACTGAGTCCCAGTTACTCCTCCCCTCAACTCCAAGTTCTCTGGCCTCCTCAGCAGTCAGCAGAGTGTCTGTGTGTAACAAAACTCAATGTACAAGGATGCCGAGGTTTGAATATGTCAATCAACTGCACCTTTTTTCCCACCAAAGAGCAAAGTAGAAAAACACCTTCCTTATAAGAAAAATCACTGTCAGAAGAGGCTGTACCTGGACCACATGGGTGCATTTCCATAGACCATTGCTTTTACTATACTGACAGTTTTTATTTTTCCATTTATTTTTTTTGTAAGAGACAAGGCCTCGCTATGCTGCCCAGGCTGGTCTCAAACTCCTGAACTCAAGCAATCCTCCCTCCTTGACCTCCCAAAGTGCTGGGATAACAGGCATGGGCCATGGTGCCCGGCCCTGACACTTTTTTTGTGAGGTCATCAGGCTACATGTATGAAGACTGAGAAGAACCTTACCGATTCTCTCAAGAGATACTATTTAGAATGCCACTCACTGTACCATAGCATTCTCTTTGGAGAACCCATGGGAGAATTCTCTGGCCTCAATAACAGAAACAGCTGTCTCCACTCAGCAGACATTTTCACTTTGTAAGTACTGGCAAAACTGATAAAAAAAAATTTCCCTCTGCTTTGGCTGCTACAAAGCTCAGGGCCAAATACACAATCTCACTTGAGTAAAATGCATAGGACAGAGAGGTACTTGCCTTTTTGTGCTAATCTCTCCCTTGACTTTCTCCTATTTTTTTTTTTTTTCACTCCATGTGCCTCAATTGCTTTTATTAAAAATCTTGTTATATCGAAGTATCTTGGAACAATTCCTCGAATAGTTTTTTTTTTTGAACAAGATAGAGAAACTGTTAAAACAAAAAATAGAAAAAAGCTCCTAAAGCCAAGATTTTATTCCAATACCATAAGAAAATAAAACCCATTTACCCAATACTTCTACAAAGCAAATGTAGATACTCGGGTTAGTACTTCACTATCAAAGTGTGATCCAGCACCAGCTGCATCTGCATTACCTCAGAGCTTGTAGGGAATGCAGATTCTCAGGTCCTACCCCAGAACCTTGGAATGAGAACCTGCAGTTTAGCAGTATCTCCAGATAACTTGGTAAGCACAATGTTTCAGAAGCACTGGGTTGGTAAGTAAGGCTGTTTCAGCACCCTGAGAAGGAACAACTAAAATAGCTTTACAACCATTCCTTGGGTGCCTATATGCCAGTTACACACAAGAAAATTTACGGTCCTTGTCTTCAAGGCCTCTGCAAAAGGACATTAGAAAAGGCTTACACCTTGTGGCAGGTTTTTAATGGCTAATTATAGAATACCACAGCTGGAAGGGAGTCCTCAGAAATAATAATATTCCCTAGAAAGAATTTGAGATTCACGGTGGCTATGTTAAAAACAGAATCACAGACCTGAAATTCTCCTGTGCCAGTTACAGGTGAGAAGGGGAAAGGTGTTTGTTCTGGAAACTGGAAATAATTTAAGATAAACTGGTATGCCAAGGGAGCTTACAGCTACAAGGAAATGTGCAACTTAACCTGTTTCCTGTAACCAGAAAGTGGTACAGGAAAACCTGGAAGTGACGCAGTGTCCCCCAAGGGTTGTATCTGACACCCCTAGCTGGCAGACAGGTCTAAAGCCAACAGGAACACTTCTTGGGCTTTTCACAATGTTTGTGAACAACATTAAAGACAGTAGTTTCTTCATGAGAACAAATTTAAGTTATAAGAAGAGTCCACCTCCATAAGCTCTGCTTCTATCTGGATGGATCAACCATGTAAAGATTTTCTGTCAGCCACACGAGGCCCCAATCTATTTAGCTCCTCTGATTTTACATGACCATTTCAGGTACCAGACCCCATTAAGAGTGTATCAGGTACAACTGTAACTCTTGGCCAAACTGCTATTTGGCACCGAATCAATCTTCAGCTGGTGGTGAGACTGCAGACACATAAACAGATAATATTCTATGGAATACTTTCACTGTGGAAAGAGAATCAGCAAAGGCTAAAGAGATGTTTAAAAATCAGCCATCAGGCTGGGCACGGTGGCTCATGCCTGTAATTCCAGCACTTTGGGCGGCTGAGGTGGGCGGATCACCTGAGGTCAGGGGTTCAAGACCAGGCTGGTCAACATGGCGAAACCCTGTCTCTACAAAAAATACAAAAATTAGCGGGACATGGTGGTGGGCACCTGTAACCCCAGCTACTTGGCAGGCTGAGGCAGGAGAACTGCTCGAACTCGGGAGGAGGAGGTTGCAGTGAGCTGAGATTGTGCCACTGCACTCCAGCCTGGCCAAGAGGAGTGAAACTCCCTCTCAAAAAAAGAAAAAAATCCGCCATCAGATAACGGGCCAGGCACCGTGGCTCATGCCTGTAATCGCTTGAGCCCAGGAGTTCAAACCAGCCTGGGCAATATAGAGAGACATCATCTCTACAACAAAATAGAAAATTAGCTGGGCGTGGTGATGTGCACCTGTGATCCCAGCTACTTGGGAGGCTGAGGTGAGAGGGACTCTTGACTCCAGGAGGCTGAGGTCACAGTGAGTTGAGATTATGCCACTGCACTCCAGGCTGGGTGATGGAGTCAGACCCTGTCTCAAAAAAAGGGATCAGATAAGGACCAAAAAACAGAGAGATCCTGAAAGGTCAAGTACTATACAGATATTTCATATTAGTGAGTGTATTCAAGTATCCATTTATTTTTCTCCTAACAACTGCTAACAGCTAACAGCTACAGATCGTTTTCTTTGTGCCAGAAACTATGGTAGGCACTTTACATTAATATCTTATTTAATCCTCATAACCCACCACATAGGTACTATTACTATTCCCATTTTCAGGATGAGGAAACCAAGACACAGAGAAGTTAAATAACTTAATGACATGCCTGTAATCCCAGCACTCTGGGAGGCAGAGGCAGGAGGATTGCTTGAGCCTAGGAGTTCAAGACCAGCCTGGACAACATGGCAAGAACCCCATCACCATTAAAACAAACAAACAAACAAACAAACAAACAAACAAACTTAATCAGAGTTAGTAACATGGCAGAGCTAAAGTCTGACTTAGAAAGCCTGAGCTTAGCTGCCTTCCTAACCTGTAAGAATAACTGGCTCAAGAAGTTAAATAAATATTTCTGTTGTGTCACCTTTAGGCTACCATGCTGATTTTGTTTCCTCTTGGCTTCCTTCCATCATTGAGTGCCTTTTATGTTCCAAGCATTGTGCTAGGGGCTGGGGAAACCGCAATACAGTGTGATGTGTAAAAATAGAGGTCGGAGAAGGTAGCCCTGAACAGGGAGGAGTTATCAGTCGCAAGGTGAGTAAGTGCCTTCGAAAGCTTTGCAAAAGAGCTTAAACTGAATTCCTTGTTTTTTTTGTTGTTGTTGTTTTGTTTTCTAAGTGGGCCAGAATTGACTCAACAGAGGGTGGGAAAGGGGAATGGAGTGAACAAAGTAAAAAGTGGTGACTTCTAGATCTTTCAACTAAACCCAAAGCAAACTGACCCAACACCCTTTGTCACGCACTTTAACACAACATTCTCCGTACCCTAGATCTGAGGACTGTTAGATTATTTACAAATGCTACCTCCCTTCGTGGTCCTGATGAATTCCCAGTGAGGTCCAATCTGCCCTGGCAGGTTTCCGCTCATTTTTGTTACAAACAATACACTAAACCCAAACTACTAATCATCAAGGGCTGGAACAGGTTTTGGACATTCGTCCCCAGGCTGCTGAGAACTGTTCTAGTGATGACAGTTAGAAAGGGTAGCCCTCCGAGGCAAAAAAAAATGAGACATCTAGATTTTTTCGCTCCGCATCTGGGCGCTGCAGCATCCACGGCGATAAGAAGACATCACTGGTCTCCATCTTTCGAGGGGGAAAGGCCCGCGCTGCACTAGTCCCGACTGGGTAGCTGGGTAAACAGCCCACGCTCGGCAGAGGCCTGAGGGAAAGTGACCTCCCCCGGGGCCCAGGCCGACCAGCAGCGCAGCTGCTCCGCCACCAGATGCGCGGACTCGCGCGCTCCCTTGCCGCGCCCGGGCACTCCCAAGCCCAGCCGCCCGCCTCGGCCCCGACCCCTCGGCCGCCACAACACACGCCGTTCCGCCCGCAAAATGGAGGCGAAGGCACGAGGCGCCCCCGCCCCCAGGGAGCCTTTGTGCCCTTGCCGGCGGGGACGCGAGGCCAGACGGCCCGCACCGCAAGAGCCCCGCAGGCACCGAAGGGAAGGGGCGGAGGGGGCCGGGCTGCGCGCGCGGATCTAGCCCCGGCCATCGCCCCCAGTGCCGCGGGCACCCCGGACACCAGCACCAGGGCACGGGACGCTGCCTACCTACCGCACCGCGAACGCTTCGCAAGTCCGGAACGGCCTCAGCAGCCCCATGCGGTGGCCCCAAGCTGGGGGGCCCTGACTGCAACCGCGGCCCTCCAACCGCAGCCCGAAACGCGCAAGGAGGGACCGAGCGCCAACCACGCCCTTCGGACGCGGTGACCACACCCTTCTTCCCGCCCCTTCTCCCTCCGCGGGAGAGCGTCCGGCAGTGTCGCGCAGCCAATCTCAACCCTCAGTCCAGGGCTCGACCAATACGTGGACGCTCCTGCAAGATGAGCCCGCCCCCTACTTCGTCTTGGCCTATGGGAAGCCGGGACTTCTTCAGCTGCTGTCGTCCCTCGTTTTTGGAGCTCCGACCTCAGCTTCGCCTGAGAGCAGGGTTGTGCAAGGGAGGGTCATTCTGGGGCGCTTAGCGGTGGGTGCCGGGGGACGCGCTTTCCCGCGTGAAGGTCGCGCCAGGAGTCATGCGTACATTCGTTCATTTTGCCCTGGACGTACTGATGTTTCTACGCGCCGCCGCCACGAGGTGGTCCCACCTCCTTTCGGTGTGTTTCTGTTTACATTCGCATCTGCGAGACCCGGCGGCGCGACCGAGGCCCGAACAGGTGCTGTGGGGCGAGGCGGGGAGCCAGTGCCGAGGGGAGCTCCCCAGGCCGGGTGGTTGAGGCCAGCTTCGGGGGGAGGTGGAGCTCTGGCTCGCAGAGAATGGGAAGGGTGTGGAAAATGAACTGGGAGCTGCTTAGCGACTCCGAGCTGCCTGCTCTGATGGGAAATTGGTGATGGAGTCAGAGGGAAGTGGGAGGCAGCTTGTGGGAGGCCAGGGTGCACACTCTGTCCCCTGTCAGCATAAGACCTAGGAGCTTTCATATATCTCTAACTAACTATCTATCTGTCTATTTTGCAGAGATGGGATCTTGCTGTGTTGCCAAGGCTGGGCTTGAACTGGACTCAGACTGTCCTCCCGCCTCAGCCTCCCAGAGTGGTGGAATTACAGGCGTGAGCCACTCCATCCCGTCCCCTAGGAGCTTAATGACACTGCCCTTTAGCTTTTACTGCTCAGCAGAATCCGGAGGCATAGAGGAACTACCACCTAGCTGGCGTGGGGAAGGGGTCCTCCCTTCTGATGGTTTTCTCTCAGCAGCACTTTCAACAATCTGGCTTCTGCTGAATATCTCCTCAATTCATAAAACAGGTGTCTGTAAATGTCAACCTCAGCTGGGTGCAGGGTACAAATTTTTTCCTGCAGAGCTCTTGAGTCCCAGGTAGTTTAGGAGACAAGGACTTGTTTGGTTTTCCCAGACCTGTCAGGACAGCTCAGAGGTTTTGTCTAACCCACGGGTCACAAACTTTTGACAACAGCAGCATCTAGCCCACAGATGGTTTTATTTGGGCATCACATAGGTTTTCTTTGTTTGTTTGCTTTTGTTTTTTAAATAAGAATTTGAATCCCACCAACACCACTGGTCCATTAAGTAACCGCCAGCCTTCACACATTTGCTCTCTACCCGAAGGGATTGGTGTTTGTGACCCTAGATCTTTTCTATACGCAGAAGACCTCCAGTGGAGTCACCTAATCCCACAGCCAAGTCACCCCTGCTGAACAGAGAACTGTACAAAGTCCAAACAGGCATACATATCGTTATGGTTTCCTCATCTGTAAGAGAGGGGATAGGATGAAGGATTCCCAAGGTTCCTTTTGGTTCTGACGTTCTGTAATTTTGTGTTGTGAGCAGCTTTTGTTTTTGCCTGATGGGAAAACTTTCCTTTGGGGAATTGTCTGCAGTCCCCTGGATCAGATGGTTCTTTAGCACCACACTTCTCTGGCCTCTCGAGGCAGGATGGGTATGGAGAAGGGGAGGTGTGGAGCCCAGGCTTGGCCAACTATAGTCTCCCTCCTCTTGTTCTCACATTTCCCCAGGGATGTGCACATGACCAAACCTAAGATGATCTGAGCCCTTGTCAGGGATTTTAGAGAATGAGGGTGGGAGAAAGAGGCTCTTTCCTCTAGTGTTTCTGAGCATGGGAAAAATAGGCCTGGAGCTGTCTGTAGTTATACTCCTTGCACCAGCAATGCTGGGGAACCAGGTCTGGAAATGTTAGGAACCAGCTAAGCCATCCTGCTTTGGTACTTTGATTAGGGTGCATGCCAGCTCCTTTGGTGGTGACATGAATTATTTTTCAACTCTTCTCACTCAAGATTCAAGTTTTGGGAAGGACCATTTACTAGGCCTAGTCTAGGTTATGTGCCTGTGTTCCAATTGCTAATAGGCAAATAGAGTTCTGGTTTCTCCTGTGGCTTCTAGTCAGGGAGGCCTAGCCTCATAGCAAGACTCAGTGTGTGGGGGCCTCCCCTCAAATGAGAAGAATGAGACGCTGGGTTGCCAAAAGTTGCTCCGCTATAGGCCGTCTCTCAGGCTGCCCAGCGTTCACAGAAGTGCTTTCAAAGGTAAATGAAAATGCTGCCATCCAACAAAATGCGAGGATCTCTCCTACAACAGAATTTACTTATCCCTTCCCCAAAGCAGGGCATCTCAAAATCTCCTCGTTTATTGTATTTGGCCCAAGTCCAACTTCTGTTAAGTGATGTTCCATTCTTCCTTTCAGTTTCATCATCATCCCATCCCATCGTTGCAATGCGTAAACTAAATTGTAAAGTTAAACATCACTGATAGACTTTAGATACAATTGTGAAGAGAAAGGAAATGAAAGAAAAGGACAATAGCTAAAAACTCTCCATTTATATATAATATAGCAAGAAGGGAAATACCGTTAGAGGTTATAATCCTCATTTTTGTAACTGGTAATGAAGCTTTATTGTCATTTACAATTTTCCTTCTCTGCTACCTATTCCAGGTCCCTCTTTCCTTCACACAACCCCTCAGCTGGCCAGGATTCTTTGCCTGGTTGGGTTAAGCAAGTTTTTGTTCTCGAGGAGGTTGTCTGTAGGTAGGTTGTAGTTTGTCTGTAGGTGGTGCAGTATGTTGCCATCAACTTGTGCCCTGGCATGAGAGTGATGAGGTGCCTCAGGAGACCTCCTGGGTTCTAGTATTGCTCCTCTTGCCTCCGTGGCGTGACAGCAACCCCACTTCCTCCTAAGCGTCGAGATGAGTCACCAAACAGCATGTGACCTGTGGCATGAGGAGACCACATCAATTTCAGTTTCCAGTTAATAGGAACCATTATTGTAGTTCTGGTGAAAGCATTGTACTAAAATATCTAAACCAGCTGGTTTGAGGAAAAGCAAAGATAAATCATCAGGTATGATTTGAGAATCATCAGGTATGATTTGAGAAGTGCCACACCCGTTGTTTCCAGCAATGATATTCTGCTGTGGAAGAAACTATTGGTCGTTGGTTCAGAGTTTTGTCTCTCAGCAGGCACTTGAACTAATTTTTTTTTTTTTTTTAATTAAAAATTTTGGCCAGCTGGTGGCTTCTTGCTTGGTGGCCGGGAGCCAGATTCCATGCTAGGCAGGAGCAAGGTGCAGCCGGTGGGAATGCAGGAGAGGCCAGTCGCTTGTTTTGAGACTTTCGGATCAGCAGCCTGGGAACCAACAGAGAAGATTCCGTCTTCCAGAGGTTGCCACTGTCTGCCAACTCACTTGTCTCCATCCTCAGTCATCTTTTAAAAATACGTGGTGACGCTCTAGCTGTCTGGTTCTTCACGGGGAATGTGAAGTCTGACATCATTCCTATTGCCATGAAATCTGAAACTCAGTGTCATTCTCACTGAAAATTGCCTTGGAGTTTGACAAACCCTTTCCCTGGTGATACTGAAAGGTTGTTTTGTTTTTGTTTTGTTTTTTTGAGATGGTGTCTCACTCTGTCACCCAGCTGGGGCTGGAGTGCAGTAGCACGATCTTGGCCTACTGCAACCTCCACCTCCCAGGTTCAGGGGATTCTCCTGCCTCATCCTCCCGAGTAGCTGGGATTACAGGCACCCACCACCATGCCTGGCTAATTTTTGTGTTTTTAGAAGAGACGGTTTCATCATGTTGGTAAGGCTGGTCTTGAACTTCTGACCTCAGGTGATCCACCTGCCTTGGTCTCCCAAATTGCTGGGATTACAGGTGTGAGCCACCACACCTGGTCAGATGCAAGTTATTTTGAGCTAAACAGAAGAGCTACCAACATCCGTATAAAGTAACTATAAGAACAAAATAAAAAAAGTTTCAACTAATGAAAATTCTTCCCACCAACCACAACTCCATCCAACAGCCAAAAAGCAGAGGAAAACTAACATAATACTTTTCATCTGAAGTAAATATCATTTAGTAAGCAGCTGCAGCTATAAAGAATACCAAAAATCAGACATTAAAAAACTCAAAATAGAAGTGGACACAAAGCAGAAAGCTATAAAATGAGAACTGACTAAATTCAGGAAAGAAGTAGAAGAAAAAGCCAAAATAATCTTGAGATATGGAAACTAAATTACATTGTGTCCATGGGAAAATAGGTTAGCCTAAAAATTCAAGAAAGAACATTCATAAATTTAAAACAGCCAAGAGAACTCAAAACAAATTTGAAAAAGAAGGAAAAATATCAGAAAAAAAGAGAAGATAGACAGAAGTTAACATATGCATCACTGAAGTCTCCAAAGAAGAGAAACATGACAATGAAACAAAGCTATAACTGGAGATAGTTTTCTGGATATAAAATAAAACATGAATTTTTGGGACCAAAGGTACCTGGAGAAAAACTGACTCAGTATCATTAGCCTCAGTGAAATGCAAATCAAAACCACAATTATAGCCACTAGGATGGCTATAAAAAATGTAACAACGTGTTGATGAGGATGTGGAGAAATTGGAACTCATACTTGGCTGGTAAGACTGTCAAATGGAGACTGGGCACAGTGGCTGATACCTGTAATTCCAACTCTGCCAGGCTAACGTGGTAGGATCGCTAGGGCCCAGTAGGTCAAGGTTGCAGTGAGCTGTGATTGTACCACTGCACTCCAGCCTGAGCAACAGGGCGAGACCTTGTCTCAAAAGAAAGGAAAAAAAAAAGTATGTCAAATAATACAGCCACTTTGGAAAGCAGTCTGGAAGTTTCTCAAAAATTAAACATAAAGTTACCATATGACCCAGCAGTTCCACTCCTATGTACATATCCAAGATAAATTAAAACATATGTTCATACAAAAACTTGTACATGATTGGTTATTGCAGCATTATTCACAAGAGCCAAAAAGTGGAAACAACCCAAATACCCATTAACTGATGAATGGGTAAGTAAAATACAGGATATCCATAATATGGAATGTTATCCGGCAGTAAAATCAATGCTACAGAATGTAGACAAACTTGCTATACAATGTGGGTGAACCATGAAAACATGCCAAGTGAAAGAAGCCAGTCACAGAAGACCACATAGATGATTCCATTCGTGTGACACATCCAGAATAGGCAAATCTATGAAGATGGTAGATTAGCAGTTACCTAGGGCTCCAGAAATTCAGGGGAATGGGAAGTGACCACTAATGGGTAGCAGTTTCTTTTAGGGGTAATGAACTAAATTTGATGGTTCTAAACTTGACTGTGATGATGCTTGCACAACTCTGTGAATAAACTAAAACCATGGAACTGTGTACTGTAAATGGGTGAACTGTATAGTAGGGAAGTTATATCTCAATAAAGCTGTTTTTTTAAAAAAAGATATAGGAGTCAACTTGAAGGACTTTTTCTTTTTTTTTTTTTTTTTCTTTTCTTTTCTTTTTTTTGAGACAGAGTCTTGCTCTTTCTCCCAGGCTGGAGTGCAGTGGTACGATCTCACCTGACTGCAACCTCTGCCTCCCTGGTTCAAGTGATTCTCCTGCCTCAGCCTGCTGAATTATAGGTGTTTGCCCCCACACCCGGCTAATTTTTTTTTTTTTTTTCTTTCAGTAGAGACAGGGTTTTACCATGTTGACCAGGCTGGTCTCAAACTCCTGACCTCAAGTGATCCACCTGCCTCAGCCTCCCAAAATGCTGGGATTACAGGCATGAGCTACCACATCCGGCCTTGAAGGACTTTTTCATTGGCCAAATTTGGGACAATCTGCAAATAAAAATTAATGTTAATTATTATTTAATTATATTTTAAGTATAATTGTATTTATATTTAAGATAATTATATACTGAAATGTATAATTAACTTCAATATAATTAGTAGGTATATAGTTAAGTATATATGCTTAATATATGATTATATTTAAAATGTTTATATAATCTATTAATAAGTATTAATATATAGTACTATGTAATGTTTAACATATATAAATATATAATGTATTAAATGTTAATGTAAAATAAATATTTGTAATCTATAATTATAATTGATTATAATATAATAGTTTTTTGAAAATCATGGTCCATAGTCAATCTCAAACAAAACATAAGAAAACAGGGAGAGAAAAAGAAAAGCTCGTCTTTACAGAGTGATAGATGTAAGAGGAATGTTAGATTAGACAATTACCCTTTTGGAAACTCAAATGTAATAATTAACCAAGATAAGGATTACTAATGGATGCTAAAACTATTGGGAAAAAAATTTCTGGGAACAAGGTATTCACACAGACTCCCAAGTATTGCCCCACTGATTATTTACTAATTACAAAAGGGAAATTATGCATTTATAATGGAAAGACTGAGCAGTTACCACCATAACCAAGTGATCAAACATCACCAATAATGGGACTACTAGATATGTGCCTCCTAAGTAGAATTCTTTCCAAAAATATTTAACCTAACTTCCTGCTTACAGGAAATACAGTAGATACTGGTATAAGATGAACACCATTAGGAAGTAATCATCTCCAGAATATGGGATATTATGTAGCTGCACCAGACCAATTTGGTTCAACTTTTATGTAACAAAGTTATGAGTTGTTTTTCAGTTGCTAATGGAGCCTCAGGTCATGTAACCTGAGCAGGCCCAGATCAAGTGTGTAGCCACAGGGCGGAACCTAAGTGCTCAGAGGAGCAGGGACTGAATTAGGAAGCTGACACTGCATGGCTGGATCTATGATGCAATCAGATTGAGCTCTGGCATCACTCCTTAGCAGGATCCAGTGAGATCATGCCTCTTGGCATTACCTCATTGCAAGATCCAGTCAGATCATGCCTCATTACCCTATGCTTATAAAATCTGACACAGCCCGGAGCTCAGGAAGGCATTGCTTTGGGAGCTATCTATACCCATTGTTCTCTTTACTAGTTGTAAGTAATAAAATCCCCTTGTTAAGTCCTGCTTGGTTGTGGCCATTGGGTTGTCACTTACCAAGTGACCTAGCCCACCTGTTGTGTGGGCAACAGTTATACAAAACAGTTGGCCTGAACTCTTCAAAAATGTCAACAGTATGAAAAACAATACCCAGAAATAAATGTATTGGAAAGAACGGTTCTAGACTAAAAGAGACAATAACCAAAAACAATACAGGAAACTTGAGTGGATACTGGAGCAGGAAAAAAAGAGCTATAAAAGGTATTTGGGGAATAATTGGAGAGAGTTGAATTTGGGCTGATATTAGATGATGATATAGCACAATTGTTAAATTTGGGGGGAGGTGATGGCATTGTGGTTACGTAGAAAAATGTTTTTATTCTTAGGAGATACATGCTGAAGTAATTAGAGGGGAACTGTTATAATGTCTTTATATTAGTCTGTTTTCACACTGCTGATAAAGACATACCTAAGATTGGGCAATTTACAAAAGAAAGAAGTTTAATGGACTTACAGTTCCACATGGCTGGGGAGGCCTCACGATCATGGTGAAAGGTGAAAGGCATGTCTCACATGGCGGCAGACAAGAGGAGAGAACTTGTGCAGGGAAACTCCCCTCTTTAAAAACATCAGATCTTGTGAGACGTATTCACTACCACAAGAACAGCATGGGAAAAACCTGCCCCCATGATTCAATTACCTCCCACCAGGTTCTTCCCACAACATGTGGGAATTCAAGATGAGATTTGAGTGGGGATGCAGCCAAACCATATCAATCTTTAACTTAATTTTGGTTGTTTAACAAACAAAACTGTATATCTGTATTTGTAGCTATCTATCTAAAGGGGAGCACATGCAAATGTGATAAAATGTTAGTAATTGATGAATCTGTGGTTGACAGACTCTAAGGTGGCACTCGGTGAATTCTGACCTTCCCTCCTGGAATTCACACCTTGTGTAATCCCTTTCCCTTGAGTAGGGGCTGGATTTAGAGACTGGCTTCTAGCAAATAGCATGTGGGAGGTTCCTTCCATAATTGAATTCTCTCTCCTTCAATTGCTCAGATGGAAATGGGCTGCCATGTTGTGAGCTGCCTCATGGGGAAGAGGCTCACATGTGAGCGACTGAGGGAGGCCTCCAGAAAACAGCCAGTGAAGAACTGAGACCCTCAGTCCAACAGCCTGTGAGGAACTGAAACCTGCTGACAACCATATGAATGAGCTTGGAAGCAGGTCCTTCCCCAGTGAAGCCTTCATGTGAGACTGCAGCCCATTTGACACTTTGATTTGTAGCCTTGTGACAGACCCCAAGCCAGAGGAGCCAGGTAAGCAGTGCCTGCACTCCTGACCCATGGCAGCTGTGGGTGATAAATGTTTCTTCCCATGAAGCTATGTTTTAGAGTAATTTGTTTTGCAGCAACAGATAACTAATTCACTAGGTAAAGGGTATATCCATTGTAATCTTTCAACTTTTCTGTAGATCTGCAGTTTTATGTGCTGACAGGTGAACACACTGCTGTTGGCACCATAGCCACTGCATACTACATGCTGTCAGGCTAACATTTGATGCTGCAGCAGTAAGTTATTTCTCAACTGACCCTGAGTCTCTGGTTCACTAGCAGGATCATGTACCCAAGCTCCAGCTTCCAAGGTGTGAGGTCAGAAAGTACCTGACCCTCACAGCTTCCATAGTGAGAATTGTGGCCCTGTCTCTCAAATAGGGAAGTATTCAGACACTGAGTAGATGGAAAAAAAAAAAACAAAACAAAAAGGGGCGGGGATGGATAAGAAAAGAAAAAGAAGGAAAAGAGGGAGGAGAAAGTGAAAAGAAGAGAAACATCTGCTATACTTTCTTCTACTCCTCTACTCCCAACTGCCCAGAGTGCTCCCCTGCTGTAGGAGAGAATCATATCAGCAGAGTTCCTGATGATCTAGTTTACATGCTTGGAGGCTCATTAGGGTAGCTCAGCTACTGACTCTTTCTGTTTCCGTTTTTACTCTCCTGCCAGTAACAACCCCCTCTGTCTGTGTCTCTTTAAAGCCCCAAGAGAGATGATCTGATGGCTTGGCTGGTCACTGTTTAACAGAGGGTGTTCTTGTTGATCTGGATTTTCACTCCAGGCTACTTCAGAAGGTCTGGATTGACCAATAGCTTAGATGCCCTTGGGACCAGTCTCCATCCAATCTATTTATTTGCCTGCAGGATGGTAACAAACAGAGCAACTTCCACAAAGGAGCCCCTAAGTCCCCTAAGTCATGGACTTGTACAGGCATTTTGAGGCTTTTATAAGGGGGCAGTGTTAGAAATGCTTGTTCCCCAATGCTGCAAAGAAATAGCACTCGAGTTGGAGAGAAGTAAAAACTCGAACCGGCCTGGGAAGGACCTTACCTAGTGCTCCTAACTACTGAAACTGCAGTCTGGGCAGCAGAAAAAGAATGGAGCCATCACACCAGAGTCAGGAAAGTGCCACTCCCTCCAGAGTCATGGGCCATGGGCCCGGGGGAAAACCCTACCAAACTAAAGCTGAGAAAAATTTAACTCTCTTTTATCTATTTGATTACTCCTTCCTCTTTTCTCACTGTATTGCTGACCACCTAGTTATTAATGTAACCAAGTCGATTTCGCCTCAAACTATTACATTTGATGCTTGCCTTGTTATACCCTGTGGAGACTTGCCAAGTCAGAGGCAACTCTCCACTTCAGAAAAGTAGCTTTATCCTTCCTAGCTCTTTTCAGACTAAAAATCTGTTAACTGGGATAAATTAATTTGAGAAGAGTTTGACGAAGATTCCAGTGTAAACTTGAAATCTTGTCCTCCTAGAGCAGATCTTCTCTGCCAAAGTCGGTCCAATACTGTATAAAATATTAAAGAACAAGGATGGGCTGCCCCAACTAGTACTTGCAGTTTCTTAAAACCATATATTCATTTGACTAAAGGAGTTACCCCTGCCCATTGTCAGGTAGACCAATGTAATTGAGACAGATTACCATCTCTGCTCCCCAGAGTTCCATGGCATAGGAGCAGAAGTCTCAGGATGCTTTGAAATGCTGTTCATTGCCTCGCCACCTCCTGCACCCCCTTCTCCCTCTCCTAACTTCTCTGCTAACCAAACCTTTTCATGTTATCTACCCAATGATAAAACCAAAGTAGTTGTTGTAGAGGTTAAATATTTAAAACAAACTATAGCAATTGAAACGGTATCAGGACGCAAATGCTTGGCTGGAATGGATTAAATATTCTGTTCACACACTAAACAAAGCGACGTTAGGCTTGTGCGACAGGCAGACCAGAGACCCAGATTGTCCCCTTTCCAGTTGGGTGGTCCTCTCGTGGACCGAGCATGAACTCTACGGTAGCTCTCTTCTTCCAGAACCCCACGGCCTGGGGCGATGAGTCATGCAAGACTCTTTCACTGCTGTTCCCTGAGGTTAAGAGCCCTGTGGGTCATCCCCCGAGGGCCATGCGGCCCCTGATGTTAACTTCACCTTCATCTTGTGCCTTTCACTGCCGAGGGGCGGGTGGCGGGGTGGGAGTGGGGGAGAGTTAGCATTCCTTGAAGACTTAACAGGGTGCAGTGAAACCAAGCCTTTTGAAGAGCTTACCAATCAGTCTGCCCTGGTTCATCTCCAAGCAGATGTGTGGTGGTATTGCATGGGACTATTGCTGGGTACTCTGCTCTGCCAAGTAATTAGAGCAGCACTTGTGCCCTAGTCCAATTGGTCATCCCTTTTACCCTAGCATTCTGTCAACACAGAGAAAAAAAAAAAAAAAGAAAAGCGTTAAAAAAAAGAAGTGCCTCACATGGGTCCTTTGACCCCCATGTTTATATAAACGCTATTAGAGCTCCATGAGGAGTACCAGATGAATTTAAAGCCCAAGATCAAATAGCTGCAGGATTTAAGTCAATATTTTGATGGGTGACAATTAATTAGAACATAGATTAGATAAATTACATTTATTACAATCAACAGTGGTTTATTAGCTACATTAGAGATGCTGTTAAAGGAATAGCTGAGCAGTTAGGGGCTACTAGCCAGTTGGCTTGGGAAAATAGAATAGGCTTAGACATGATATTAGCAGAAAGAGGAGGAGTTTGCATCATGATTAAAACTCAAGGTTGTACCTTCATCCCAAACAACATCACCCCTGATGGAAGTATAACAAAGGCATTGCAAGGTCTAACTTCTCTGTCTAGTGAGTTAGCCAAAAACCCAGGGGTAAATGACCCCTTTACAAGGTGGCTAGAAAAATGGTTTGGTAAATGGAAAGGAATCATAGCCTCAATTCTTACTTCTCTTGCAGCCATAGTAGCTATACGCTTTCTTTCTTTCTTTCTTTCTTTTTTTTTCTGAATTGGAGTTTTTGCTGTCTCCCAGGCTGGAGTGTAGTGGCGCGATCTTGGCTTACTGCAAACTCCACTTCCCAGGTTCACACCATTCTCCTGCCTCAGCCTCCCGAGTGGCTGGGACTACAGGCGCCCACCACCACGCCCGGCTAATTTTTTGTATTTTTAGTAGAGACGGGGTTTCACCGTGTTAGCCAGGATGCTCTCGATCTCCTGACCTTGTGATCTGCCCACCTCGGCCTCCCAAAGTGCTGGGATTACAGGCGTGAGCCACCACGCTTGGCCAGTGTACGCTTTCTTGTTGGGTGTTGTGTCATACCATGCATCCATGGGCTGGTGTACAGACTCACAGAGGCAGCACTTACTAAAACCTCCCTTAATTCTCCTCTACCTTATTCAGAGAAGCTTTTTCTTTTAGAGAATCAAGCAGAACAACTAAGCCAAGACATGTTAAGGAAGTTTGAAGAGAAAGAACTGTAAAATTTCAAGATGGGGGATTGTTAAATATAGTGAACCCCAAGTTTCTCTTCAAAGAATCAGTATGTCAGTATGTTCAGCTCTCTTATTCTTTGATTCTCCATTTTAAAGTTTAACTTCCTGGTGCTCTTCACCCCTTTGCTTCTGGTTTCAGTAAACAACTTTCCCACCAGTCCTAATCAGTAGTTCACATCTGTTCCCCTGGTCACCTGCTCCATCCTGACTCCTCCCAGTCACCTGCTTTGACCTGAGTCACCCCTGGTCACCTGCTCTGACCTAAGTCACCTTCAGTTACCTGTTCCTAACCGTCTTTCCTGCCACACTACTCACCCTGCTACTCTGGCTCATACCCCTGCTCTCTTTAAAATAGCCAGTTGGAATTAGCTTAGACTGTGTGGTCCAACCCTAGCCAATAGGGGAACAACACAGCAGTAGGGGCTACCTGCCTCAGGAATAAGAACTCCTTCCCCTTCCCGGTCCAGGTGTGCTCTTGCCATTACTCCATTTGCTAGTTGCACCCTTCTATAGAAGTAAAAATTGCCTTGCTGAGAAAATTAAATTTATGTTCTAGTGCTATTTCTTCGTGGCACCAGGGAACAAGCGTTTCTAACAGCACTGTAGAGGAAAGAACTTTGCTGAGACCTTACCCTCCTGTTTCATTAATGGAATGAGACATGTGTAGAGGAAGCTGACTTGGGGTAAAGACAATGAGTTGATTTGGGGCATGAAAGTGAAAGTGAGATTCCCAGGTGGTGCTGCCTTTGTCTTTTTTTGTTTTTTTTTAATTTTTAATGTTTTGAGATGGAGTCTTGCTCTGTCGCCGAGGCTGGAGAGCAGTGGCACGATCTCGGCTCACTGCAACCTCTGCCTACAGGGTTCAAGCGATTCTCCTGCCTCAGCCTCCTGAGTAGCTGAGACTACAGGCTAGCACCACCACACCCAGCTAATTTTTTGTATTTTTAGTAGAGACTGTATTTCACTGTATTAGCCAGGACGGTCTCTATCTCCGGACCTTGTGATCTGCCCACCGTGGCCTCCCAAAGTGCTGGGATTACAGGCATGAGCCACCACACCCCACCCTGCCTTTTGTTTTGTTGGAAACATGGAGCTCAAGTTAGGAAGTCATGGATGGAGATGAAGATGGGATGGTCGATCATATAGATGTAATGCTTAAAGCTACAGACAGGGAAGAGATTTCCATAGGCATAGAAGAGAGTGTAAAGCTGGAAAAGCCAAGGGCAGTTGCTGTAACACTATTCCTTCAACCATTTTCACCAGAACTTTGGAAATTTGCATCTGGAATGAGTAGGTGAAGTGAATTAGTTTTGCCAACTGTATGGTTCAGGCTGCATCAACATCTATGTACAACCCACAGACTTCATGTCCAACATTTACATCTTATGACATTGTCTCATCGTTAAGCATCTTGAGGTAGGATAACTTTTTGAGCTACAAATGTGGAATTTCCCCTTGTATTTCCCCGCTTTTCCTCCTCAGGCAGGCTTTGTTTTACTTTCCTCAGGGGCTGGCAGGATGAAGGCAGAAATTGCCTGCAAAACACTTCCTTTCCTGGCTTTGTTTTCAAAAGCCTAAGCCCCCTGAAGTGTCTGAGTGTACAGCATACTGGAGGGAGAGGAGACAGGAAGTGGCTCTGAGGGAAACCTGAGCAGACAGTGGTGGATTTCCCCCAGGGTAAAAGATTGCTCCAAGCCAGGGGAGGGGTCCAGGGTCCTGCAACAGCTGGGACTTGTGCCTTGCCCTCTGACAACACCCAGGGAAGTGGCCAGACCTCAGAGAGGAACAGTTACAGGGCTCCCAGCCTCACCAAATATCCATGTGTCCCAAGGGTGGCGTGAAAGCTAGCAGGCTGTTAGAACTGAGGGAACCAGATAAATTGGGCCCTGGTGGCCTTGGCAGTGACCAGTAATGATCTATAACTAGAGGGTCTTCCTAGGACCTTGAAGGATGGCCTGAAGTAGAAAATCCTATTGGGTTTGGGCCGGGCGCGGTGGCTCAAGCCTGTAATCCCAGCACTTTGGGAGGCTGAGAC
>NW_012102976.1:1020340-1024938 GCF_000951045.1 Mandrillus leucophaeus | reverse complement strand
GCCTAGGCTGGAGTGCAGTAGCATGATTTCGGCTCACTGCAGCCTCCACCTCCCGGATTCAAGTGATTCCCCTGCCTCAGCCTCTCAAGTAGCTGGCACTACAGGAACGCACCGCTACGCCCAGATGTTTTCTGAATTTTTAGTAGAGATGGGGTTTCACCATATTGGCCATGCTGGTCTCCAACTCCTGGCCTCAAGCGATCCTCCCCCCTTGGCCTCCCACAGTGCCCGGCCATAAGTGTGAAAATGTCTTTAACCGCCTGGCCCATTGGGGCTTTGAAGAAATTAATGAAAACAGATAACACTAATAGAAGAGGATGTACAGAGGGTTAAAGAATATATTTGGTTTGAGACCCATTTGTTTAAGATGCATGAAATCTCACAAAATAGACTTTATCTTCGTATACTTTTGTTTTTTATTTTAATTTTGCTTTAAATTTTAATTTTGAAATAATTTTTCCTTTATACTTCTTTCTGTACACTGTTGCTTTCATTTTTTTAAGAGACCTAAAGGTATGAGAGGGACAAGGAAAGAGGGTGGTGATCCTGTTGCCCTTGTGGGTAGAACCGCGGAGGCAGTGGTGCAGTTCTCAAGCATGACCACAAGGTGGAGTCCGTAGTAAGTGGAAATGGTTTACTCTGGGTGGAAGGGGACGCGGCAGGATCCTGGAGCAGATTCGGTGGCAGTCGCAGAACCCTCCGTCCAGTTCTACAGGTGAGTCCCATCTAGCCTCTTCTGCCTTTTGGTGACTGACTTTTCATGATATAAAGTTAATCATAATTACACATACCAGCCAGCACACACTCCCAGGACCCCAAAGAAACCGTGAACAAAATAATTACAATCACAACTGTTCACCTTTTGGTGGTTCTCCATTACCAGTTGCATGAGCTCCTAACTCCTTGACCTGGCAGTTCTAGGACTTCCAGTCTATGAGACCCCACTTACCTTTCTGGAATCTTCTCCTAATACTTTTCTACTTGGCCCATAGGCTCCAGTCAACTGCCTACTCACGGATCCCCAAACATGCCCCTCATTTTCACCTTGGCCTTTGCTTATTCTGTTCCCTGTTTCTGGAAAGTTATTTCTCCATTTCTGCTTACTGAAACCTCAGTCATACTCGAAGAACTCGTTACATCTGTGAGGGCTCTTTATGTTTCAAGTAACACCCAGACAATAGAGGGAAACTCTTGGCTCCTATACTGAGAAATACCGAGGTATTTAGTTAGCTTCAGGTGACGTCTGTTCCGCAGCTTGGACAGCACCGCAGGTGACTTGGTTTTACTCCATTTTCCTCTTCTACCTTTTGCCGTGTCGGCTTGCGTTCAGAACCCCCAGTGACTCTTTCAGTCCTCCCCTAGCAGGTAGGTGTGCTCCGTATCTTCCTTCTGCCTCTTCACATCTCTATTCTTCTCCTCCCCTGCTCAGTGCCCTTGGAGGATGATCTGGCTTAGATTCATGGGCTTCCTTGCCTTCTGTCTTCCACTTGGTTTTGGCCAGTGAGGACCACCAGCATGGGCTCCATGGATGGCTGGGGTATTAATTAAGTCTCTGTCCTCCGTGGTGCACAGCACAGGCTGCCTTCATCCCTCACCTATGAGGTGACAGTCTCCATCTCTCTCTCTATCTCTGTGTTCCGGCAACCACCCTCTGTAGGCGTAGGGTGGTAATGGCCCTAAGATACTTCATTATTCCTTAAGTTTTCACTACACATGCTCACACTTTTGCAAACAGTCCCTGGTTTTTTTAAAAAAATAGAGATAGGGTCTCACTCTGTCACCCAGGCTGGAGATCATATCTCACTGTGGCCTTGAACTCCTGGGTTCAAGAGATTCTCCCGCCTCAGCCTCCTAAGTAGCTGGGATTACGGGTGTGCACCACCAACAGTCCACTTACTAATTGCTCCTCAAATTGTCCAGTTTGAGTGTGCCATCTGCTTCCTGCTGGGATCTTGACTGATATAGCAATCCCCAATCACACATCTTCACACTACACTGCTCAGTGGGAGAAAGGTGGGAGAAAGAGGTTCTCTTTTGACCATTTTAACAGGAAAGAGAGAGAGTGAACTTCTTGCCTGGCAAACATATTTTTAATTCTTTTTTATTTTTATTTTTTGAGACGGAGCCTTGCTCTGTCATCCAGGCTGGAGTGTAGTGGCGCGATCTCAGCTCTCTGCAACCTCCCCCTCCAGGTTCAAGCCATTCTCCTGCCTCAGTCTCCTGAGTAGCTGGGATTACGGGTGCATGCCACCATGCCTGGCTAATTTTTTTCTATTATTCGTAGAGACGGGGTTTCACCATGTTGGCCAGGTTGGTTTTGAACTCCTGACCTCAAGTAATCTGCCCACCTCTGCCTCCCAAAGTGCTGGGATTACAGGCGTGAGCCACTGTCCCTGGCCCCAGCAAACGTCTTGATTATTTTTGGCCTCAGTTGTAATCTGCCTAAACTAATAAGAGACTTTCCTGGTGCGAAGGTTGGGTCATTTCAAGCCAAACCCCATGACTGAAATAGACAAAGCGTTGTTCTCCCAGAACAGAATCAAAGATGCAGCAGTGCTAAATGGAAGGAGGAGAAAATTCAGCACATTCTTTCTAAGTGCCATCTCCTTCTTTGAAGTTTGTCTTTGTTCCCCCAAGACGATACAACATGATGGCCAACAAGATGGTGTAGTTCCCAAGATGGAGATTATAGTGTAGTTGGGGAAACAGTTATTTAATTTAACTTTTTTTTTTTTTTTAAGACAGGGTCTTACTCTGTCACCCAAGCTGAAGTTCAGTGGCACCATCTCAGCTCACTTTAGCCTCGACCTCCCAGGCCCAAGTGATCCTCCCACCTTAGCCTCCCGAGTAGCTGGGACTACAGGTCTGCACGACGACACTTGGCTAATTTTTATTTTTTTTATAGTGACGTGGTCTGACTATGTTGCCCAGGCTGGTCTTGAACTCCTGGACACAAGTGATCCTTCCGCCTCAGCCTCCCAAAGTACTGGGATTACAGGCATGAGCCACTGCACCCACTGTAGAGTGACAATTAAATACACAAATAAAGAATAATGATCGATTACATTAAGTACTAGGAAGGAAACAAATGTGAGGTGCTGAGGGAAGAAAAACATGGATGACCTATTTCAGATCATGTGACCAGGGAAGGCTCCCCTGAGGAGGTGACATTTAAGCTAAGGCTGGAAAGATGAGAAAGAGACAAGTGATGGGAAAGGACAGGAATTCCAGGCATTCTTTTTATTTGTCTTGCTGTGTTGCCTAGGCTGGAGTGCAGTGGCACAGTCTTGGTTCACTGCAACCTCCACCTCCGGGTTCAAGCAATTCTCCTACCTTGGCCTCCAGAGTGGCTGGGATTACAGGCACACACCACTATGGCCAGTTAATTTTTGTATTTTTGGTAGAGTCGGGGGTTCACCATGTTGGCCAGGCTGGTCTCGAACTCCTGACCTCAAGTGATCCACCCGCCTTGGCCTCACAAAGTGCTGGAATTACAGGAATGGGCCACCGTGCCCGGCCGAATTCCAGGCATTCTGAGGTACACTGGCTAGAGAATGAATAGATACTAAATGTGGAGGCACTTAGATGAGGCCACGGTGGCTAAGCGAGGGGGGCAAAGGGTAGAGCCACCTGGATGAGGCAGGAGAGGCAGGCGGGGCTTCCTGGACCAGTGTTTGGATTCCAGCTGGGTTCTGAGAGCAGTCCCTGAAGGATATTCAGCAGGGATGAACATCTGATTTCTGTTTTAAGGTCACTCTGGAAATAGGGGCACTCATTTGGAAGGTGCTGTGTTGTCTAGGTGATAGATAGCAGAGATGTGGAAAGAGTGCCAGCTGTGGAGACGGAGAAAACCAAACAAATCGAGCTGTATTTTACAGGTGGAATCAGCGTGATGACTAGCGGCTGAAACGGGGTAGTTGGGAGGTAAAGGAGAAGAGTGTAGAGTAACTCCTCAGTTGCTGGTTTGATTATTGAGTTGTGGTGATGGGGGAGGGATGGCAATCAGGAGGTCAGCGGCCAGAAGCCACCCAGCATCTCTGAGTCCAAAAGGCAAATTCCAACAGGAGTTTAATTGGCTTCCTTTGAGTCAGACGCTTACCTGGTTCATTAGCTAGGCTGAGGTTGGGGGAGCACACAGGGATGAGTGTGCTAGGACCTGCCTAAACTTGTTAGCAGCCTACAAGAAAGGAGAAAAGAAGCATGTGAATAACTAGAATCCAAAGAATTATAAGGCCTGGGGCAGATGCCTTCTGGGGTGCCATCCCAGCCCCCCAGTCATTTCCCTTTCTCTAGAACCTGTTCCACCCACCCCAGGGTAGGGACCAGCCGCAGTAGATGGCAGGCAGAAAGAGATTCTGCTATAAAACACCATACACATAAAAGAAAGAACAGCAACAAATGGGCAAAGATGGAGTATGGTTCTGTGCCCAAAGAATTTATAGCCCCAAAATGAGTTTTGTGATATGCCTGCTTTGATTTCTCATTTATTCCAAGTTATCTCATCATTTATATTGTTAATCTATACAGTTTTCTCCTCCCACGTATTAGATAGCTTTTGAAAATGGTTTTCAAGGCTGGGTACTGTGGCTCTTGCTTGT
>NW_012102976.1:1015644-1018421 GCF_000951045.1 Mandrillus leucophaeus | reverse complement strand
ATCTCTAAAAAATCAAAAAATTAGCCAGGCATGGTGGCAGGCACCTGTGGTCCCAGCTACTAAGGAGGCTAAGGTGGGAGGATCCCTTGAGCTTAGGAGGTTGAGGCTGCAGTGAGCCATGATCATGCCATTGTACTCCAGCCTGGACAACAGAGTGAGACCTTGTCTCAAAAAAAACCCACAAAAAACAAGGTAGAAAAAAGTATATAGAATATGCAACTATATTTTTAAAAGATACAAACACACATACATATTTTAAAACAATAATGATGTATCAAGCTGTTTATAGCAATCATATTTTTGCCAGCAGAATTGTTACTCAGAATTGTTACTCAGTGATTGTTGAGTATTTATTGTGATATGATAAAGCAGTACAATGTGTGACCTTATAATTCTGTCATTCTCAGAGTCAATGAATACCAGAATTCTCAGTGTGGGAGAAAGGGCATGTAGATGTAAGACAGAAGGGGTTAAGTAAAAATGCTGTTATCCTGATTTTAATATTATTATTATTAACTTCTTTCTTTACACCTGTAACAAAGCTGAAATTGTCCCGATTTTGAATAGGAACCATCAGTATGAATTCAGAATGTATTTCTTGACATTGTCCATGGAAAAGACCTAGAAACAGTGACCAACCCTGTAATAATGAGCACCCCTAGCCTCTAGACTGTGGTCTCACATGACCATTTCCCACTAAAAGGAACCAGGACTATTTGGAGAAATCACTGGGTCCAGGTCTTGGGCAGGAAACATCTGAGGTGAACCTGGAAGAACTTGTCATACCAAAGCACTCTGAAGCTTTCAATGTAAACTGAGGTCATGCTAAAAGGATTCGGGAGCTGACTTGACTGACCAAAGATGGGGTGATTTCAACATCAACATGGATAAAAACTGCAAGGGATTAAAACACATCAAATATATTTAAAGCTATGAGTT
Organism: Mandrillus leucophaeus; assembly: GCF_000951045.1. Classification (NCBI taxonomy): domain Eukaryota; kingdom Metazoa; phylum Chordata; class Mammalia; order Primates; family Cercopithecidae; genus Mandrillus; species Mandrillus leucophaeus. The sequence continues at coordinate 1,017,482 of NW_012102976.1, read as the reverse complement.
AATAATATTGCTAAAAAGAAATGTGTTTTTTTCTGTTGGAGGATGCTAGGAAAGTAACTCATTCTGAATACTGGTACATAAAAAATTCAAGCGTTTATCTTATTCTTCTGTGTGAACTGTACCACTGGGGAACAAAATAGAAGATGAAGGGTGTTTTCTCTTTTAAGTATAAGGAGCTTGCTATATAAGGACCTGTGGAATTAGTCTCTCATCATTTGACAACCTTTAATGTAGTAAAGGCTCTAGCTATCATGCATGAATTGTTGTCGTCATAAAAAAAAAAAAAGAGAGACAAACAGACATGAGGAGCCTTCTGCTAGTGCACATCACTGCCCATGAAGTAGTCTTGCAAAAACATGGAACCTGAATCTAAATGAGCCTCTCTTTCCAATAACCAATTTATAGGAACTCAAAGGGGAGGACAGAGGAACACATTCGATGATGCCACCACAGAGTTGTAATCAGCCAAAACCAGATCGTGGGAAACTCTCCAGGCCAAATGTCCTGCTGGACTCAAAAAATTAATTTCAATGAAAAAATTTTGAATGGGGTTGGGGGAACGTACAGACTAAGAGATAACATCAATCAGTTGCAGATCCTAATTCAAATAAACTCTTTAAAAGTTACCACTTTAGCTGAGTGCGGTGGCATGCATCTATAATCCCAGCTACTTGGGAGGCTGAGACAGGAGGATCACTTGAACCCAAGAGTTGGAGACCAACCTGGGCAACATAGCAAGACCTTGTCTCTTAAAAAAAAAAAGTATAACTTTATAAAGCAATTGGGAATTTGAACTTGGAGTAGATATTTGATTATATTAAATAATCACCATTGATGTTTTTGGTTAGGATAATGGAATTTTGAGGATTTTAAAGAAAGACCCCTTGACTGTTAAGAGATACACAGTGAAATATTTATGGATAAAATTATATGATATCTAGGATTTGCTTCAAAATAATGCAGGAGGAGGATTTGGATGGGTTTAGATGAAGTGGGATTCAGTAGTGGGTGATGAATACTGTACAAAATGTTCTTTATGCTATTTGCTTACTTTTACATTTTTAAATTTCTCTAATAAAGATTTTTAAAAAGGAAGAAAAAATTCTAGGGAGCAAATAAAATAAAATAAAGTTAAAGCTAGCAATTATTCCCTCTATTCCCAAACCCTCATCTCCAAGGCAGCCCATTAATGTAAAAACATCCAAAGGCTAGACTATTTGGTCAGTCAAGATTCCATTTTCAAATTCTTCCTTTATAGTAACATCCTATTAATTCCTTTTTTCTTTTTTCTTTTTTTTTGAGATGGAGTCTTGCTGTGTCACCAGGCTAAAGTGTAGTGGTGCGATCTCAGCTCACTGCAACCTTCTCCTCCTGGGTTCAAGCGATTCTCCTGCCTCAGCCTCCCAAGTAGCTGGGATTACAGGAATGCGCCACCACACCGGCTAATTTTTTGTATTTTTTTTAGAAGAGGCAGGGTTTCACCATGTTGGCGGAGATGGTCTTGATCTCCTGACCTCCTGATCCGCCCGCCTCGATCTCCCAAAGTGCTGGGATTACAGTCATGAGCCACCACGCCCGGCCTATCCTATTAATTCCTACAAAAATGAGATCGTCTGGGCCAGGCGCTGTGGCTCATGCCTATAATCCCAGCACTTTGGGAGGCTGAGGCAGGCGCATCACCTGAGGTCAGGAGTTCGAGACCAGCCTGGCCAACATGGTAAAACCCTGTCTCTACTTAAAATACAAAAAATTAGCTGGGCGTAGTGGTGTGCACCTGTAATCCCAGCTACTCAGGAGGCTGAGGCAGGAGAATCGCTTGAACCCGGGAGGCAGAGGTT
>NW_012102976.1:1009621-1010999 GCF_000951045.1 Mandrillus leucophaeus | reverse complement strand
AAAAAAAAAAAAAAGAAAAAAAGAAAAAGATTATTCGCTAAAGATTATTTACTGCTTCTCAGCTTGATGACCTTGGACAAATTACTTAACTTTCAATTTCTCGTGTTTCAAATGAAATTGAGTTACATGTTGAGTTTCAAGTGAAAGTCAAATTTCATTTATGAAATGGCAATTATAACAGTGCCAACCTCACTGGATCATTCTGAGGATTAAATGGGATAATCTGTATAAACCACTGATACAGCTTGGATATTTGTCTCCACTCAAATCTCATGTTGAAATGTAATCCCCAATGGTGTAGGCGGGGCCTGGTGGGAAGTGTGTGGATCATGGGGGCGGATCCCTCATGGCTTGGTGCTGTCTTCATGATAGTGAGTCCTTGCAAGATCTGGTCATTTAAAAGTGCGTGGCACCTCTCCCCACCCTACCCACCTTGCTCCTGCTTTCGTCATGTGAAGTGCCTGCTTCTGCTTCACCGTCCACCATGAGTAAAACCTTCCTGAGGCCTCTCCAGAGCAGATACTGGGGCCATGCTTCCCGTACAGGCTGCAGCACTGTAAGCCAATTAAACCTCTTTTTTTTTTTTTTGAGACTGAGTCTTACTCTGTTGCCAGGCTGAAGTGCTGTGGCATGATCTTGGCTCACTGCCCTGGTTCAAGCGATTCTCCTGCCTCAGCCTCCCAAGTAACTGGGATTACAGGCACATACCACCACGTCCAGCTAATTTTTGTAGAGACAGGGTTTCACCATGTTGGCCAGGATGGTCTCGATCTCCTGACCTCGTGATCCACCCGCCTCGAACTCCCAAAGTGCTGGGATTACAGGTGTGAGCCACCGTGCCCAGCCGAAACCTCTTTTCTTTATAAATTACCCAGTCTTTCAGGTTTTTATAGGAATGCAAGAATGGCCTAATAAAACCACTTAGCACAGTACGTGGCACATGGTAAACCAAGCATGAAAATGATCTCTAAATACTACCAAGGAGTGATCTTCAAGATACAGTGTGAAGTGAAAAAAGCAAAGTAGGGCCAGTTGCAGTTGTTCACCCCTGTAATCCCAGCACTCTTGGAGGCTGAGGCAAAGATTGCTTGAGCCCAGGAGTTTGAGACCAGCCTGGGAAACAAAGTGAGACCCCCCTATCTCTAAAAAATCAAAAAATTAGCCAGGCATGGTGGCAGGCACCTGTGGTCCCAGCTACTAAGGAGGCTAAGGTGGGAGGATCCCTTGAGCTTAGGAGGTTGAGGCTGCAGTGAGCCATGATCATGCCATTGTACTCCAGCCTGGACAACAGAGTGAGACCTTGTCTCAAAAAAAACCCACAAAAAACAAGGTAGAAAAAAGTATATAGAATATGCAACTATATTTTTAAAAGATACAA
>NW_012102976.1:988507-1006966 GCF_000951045.1 Mandrillus leucophaeus | reverse complement strand
GAGTTCGAGACCAGCCTGGCCAACATGGTAAAACCCTGTCTCTACTTAAAATACAAAAAATTAGCTGGGCGTAGTGGTGTGCACCTGTAATCCCAGCTACTCAGGAGGCTGAGGCAGGAGAATCGCTTGAACCCGGGAGGCAGAGGTTTCAGTGAGTCAAGATTGCGCCATTGTACTCCAGACTGGGGGACAGGAGCGAGGCTTTGTCTCAAAAAGAAAAAAAAAAAAGGATAGTCTGGATTTAATTAATTATTCAGACAATTTAAAATGACCCCTTGAAACTAAATTCTAATTGTTTTGATTAGACTTTTTTTCTAAAATGTCATATCATTCTGTGCCGTAGGAAATTGAATTAGTAACATCTTAACTTTTTCTGTTCTTTTAATTTTACGACTCAGTCATTATTATGAAACCCCAGGCACTGTCGTGGCTGGACTCCAGCCTTGGGGGCTATTTAATTTTCTGGTGTTATTAGTGCTAATTCGAGAGCTTAGAGGCTTTTATTCTTTTCTAGCTGGCGATCATTCTGTTTCCTCCCATTTTGCTGCGGTCAGCATGTCTGCTTCCTCCCTTCCCATGGAATTGTGATCTGTTCTCAGCTCTCCCTGTACCCGTCTCACAGCCTAACAGGGTGCCTGTACAAGTAGGCACTCAATAACCGTTTCTTCAATTGAGTTAAACCCAGGAAGACTGGAAGTTTGCCAGAGGAAACAAAATAATTAAGCTTGTTAACTCATTAACCTTAATTTTAGACACATTCCTTAAGCTCCCGAGTGTAGTTTGAGAATTCATACCTGAGTTCCAAATGGTTGAGGTTGTCAGGGATCTTGGCTGCTGAATTAAGCGGGGTGTATGGCTCTATTATACATGAAAATGTGTCTTTGAAGGCACACATAATTGCTGCTTATTTGTACCACAGGAAGAATAAAAGTAGCAAATTGATAAGGAAGACCTATTTCTACTTCTATAATGAAGACTATGTACCCCCCATACATGTACAACTATTATATATCAATTTAAAAGACAGTAGCCCTTGATTATCTTAAGTATAACCCCTACCTTCACTGTAGTATACCAGGACATAAAAGTATTGTCGAGGCCAGGCACAGTGGCCCACACCTGTAATCCTAGCACTTTGGGAGGCCGAGGTGAGGGGCGTGAGTGCATCACCTGAGGTCAGGAGTTTGAGAGCAGCCTGGCCAACAATGGCAAACCCCGTCTCTACTAAAAGTACAAAATCTAGCTAGGCATGGTGGTGCACACCTGTAATCCCAGCTACCTGGGAGGCTGAGGTAGGAGAATTGCTTGAATCTGGGAGGCAGAGGTTGCAGTGAGCCGAGACTGCGCCACTGTACTCCAGCCTGGGTGACAGCAAGACTCTATTCCAAAAAAAAAAAAAAAAAAAAGAAGGGAATTGTCTATGAAATTCAAAGCTACTTGCTGAAATACAAGCACATTTTTATAAAAGAAGGCAACATATTTAAACTAAAACACAGAAACAGATAAATTGGGTGGAAGCAAAATTGACCCATAATCTTAATTTTATTGGTCTTTCTTACACATTTTAACTATGTTACAAAAACTACTGAAGTTGAACTATGAGATACATCTTAAGTGCATCCTTAGTAGGCAGTTAATTATTTCTCACTAAATAGAGTTTTGCTCAGGCACAAAACCTTGGAGTCATCCTGGGTTCCTCTGGGCCTCATCTCACATCTTGTCCATCTGTAAATCCTGTTAGCTCTACCTTCAAAATCCATTCTGGATCCAGCCATCTCCGTACTTCCACTGCTACGCCCCAATCCAAGTCATCACTCTCTTTTTATTAGCCTCTTATCTGATCTCCTGCTTCCATCACTGTTCTGTATCCAGTAGCTGGAGCAAGTGTTTATAGGAAGACAGTCTCATCACCTCTCTTCCTGCTCAGTATCTTCCAGTGGCTCTTGTGATACCCAAGTCATCATGCCCTCTGGCCCTTGCTACCTCTCAGGACTTTTTCCTGCATGCTCCCCTCAGCCACTCTACCCGTCATATAAGCCTTCTTTCTGCTCTTTAAACACGCAAGAAATATTTCTTGGCTGGGTGTGGTGGCTCACGCCTGTAATCCCAGCATTTTGGGAGGTTGAAGCAGGTGGATCGCCTGAGGTCAAGAGTTCGAGACCAGCCTGGCCAACATGGTAAAACCCTGTCTCTACTTAAAATACAAAAAATTAGCTGGGCGTAGTGGTGTGCACCTGTAATCCCAGCTACTCAGGAGGCTGAGGCAGGAGAATCGCTTGAACCCGGGAGGCAGAGGTTGCAGTGAGCCAAGATCGCACCATTGCACTCTAGCCTAGGTGACAAGAGCAAAACTCTGTCTCAAAAAAAAAAAATAAATAAATAAATAAATAAATAAATAAATATTTCTTGTATGAATGGAATACAATGGTTGCTGAATGAATGAATTTTATAATAATTATAATCAATTACAGTTAGTACCAGCTATATGCTAGCCCCACCCAGAGAGATGCTCTTTTACCAACTAGTGTAAACCCGTGGTTCTCAGACTTTACCTAGTATCAGAATCATCTGCAGGGCTTGTTGAAACTCAGATGGCTGGGCCTTACCTCCAGAAAAATTTACATTTCTAACAGGTTTCTAGGTGATGCTGGTCCAGGCATACACTTTGGCTTAATGGTTCTAGCCTGGAAGGCCAACTGGCCATTCTGAGGAGAAATTTGGCAGATTTTGGCCTGGTGTTCCTTTCTGCCTCTCTGGGTGAAAAGATTAATTGCAGATGCGTTTGGGGGGAAAAATTCTGGACTTCATTTTTTGATACTTAGCCACAGGGTGGCCCCCTAGCTCCAATAATTACTCCATAGCCCCCACTCCCACCCCATTAAAACACCTTTTGTTATTTGGAGAATTTCCAAGCCATTTCTCTCTCTCTCTCTCTTTTTTTTCTTTTTCTTTTTTTTTTTTTTTTTTTTGAGGCAGAGTCTCACTCTGTTGCTCAGGCTGGAGTGCAGTGGTGTGATCTCGGCCTCGCTGCAACCTCCTCCTCCCGGGTTTAAGCGATTCTCGTGTCTCGGCCTCCCAAGTTGCTGGGATTACAGGCCTACACCACCATGACTGGCTAATTTTTTTTTTTTTTTGGTATTTTTAGTAGAGACGGGGTTTGCCATGTTGGCCAGGCTGGTTTTGAACTCCTGACCTCAAGTGATCTGCCCCCCCCTCAGTCTCCCAAAGTGCTGGGATTACAGGCATGAGCCACCGTGCCCAGGCTCTCTCTCTCTCTCTCTCTCTCTCTCTCTCTCTCTCTGTCTGTCTTTAAATGTAGCTCTAAGGCCACCAGTTTGTTATTCACAACAGGCCAGCCCTTTCATGCGTGGGATATGGTGGTGGTTTCCTCAGTGATGTAGGACTGCCTCTGTTAGAAGTGACTGTTGTCTTAGATAGAAATGGCACAGGAAAGTAGGTTTGTAAGTCGAAGATGACATGATATCAGAAAATGAAAGATTTCATTTTAGCCCCCAGGAAGGACCCACACACAGGGCAAACATCCACTCTTTTGCGGCCCATTGTGCTCTGCACAGGAGGGACTCCCCCTAAACCTCACCCGGAAGCTCCTCCAAACCTCTTGTCACTGTGGTGGAGAGGAGAGAACCTTTCCTCCAGCTTCCAGCTGCCCTTCTTCTCACTCCCAGACAGATAAGAGGGCTGAGGACTGGTAGGAGTGAGTGACAAGGACAGAGGGCTGAGGGCTGTGGATGCCACCTTCCTGGGCTGTTACCCCTGGCCTGGTGTTGGTATCTGAAAAGGGGGAAGTGGGCTGGCAGTGACAGACAAAGTGGTGAGTGCAGGGGAATAGGCCTGATCTGCTACTCACAGTCCTCCCTCTCCTCCCCTCTACACCTGTCCACCTGCTTCTCTTTCTCTGTAGACTGAAACCCAATTCCAAGCGTTAACAGAGTCTGGAAAAGGCATCCACGTAAAAAAATGCACAAGTTGAAAATAGCCTTCCACATTATAAGGGAGGTTCCACTCCCAGAAAATAATGACGACTATAAAATTCCAAATGGCACTTTGCCCACTAGCCACATTCTTCGATAACACAGTCTTAGCAGTTTCTCATGTTATTTACAGGTGAAGAGGCAGTAGATCTTTTTCCCCACTGAGGTCTCATTGAGGATATAGATAGGCTGCTTCAGATACTACTGGTAATTTTAATTATTTCAGTTTCATAAAATGTATTAGACCTACACTTCTTATCACAAATATCGTTAATCGTTAATTTCACTTCTCTGTTTTCCACTCATTTGAGAGAGAGAGAGAGGAGAAGGAGGGGTGGAATAAAATAACAAAGGCAGTGCAATAAAACACTAAAAATAGCTGTAAGACAAATATTGCTCAACAAAGTTGGTGGCAGCACAGAAACAGACCCACTGGCTGGTAGGCAGCAGCACCATGAGAGAGTTTGACGTATTCATTCATTCACAAAGCCTGCCTTTGTCATGTAATAGACACTTAGGGGAATCCAGACTTTGTCTGGAATAGGGGGATGCGTCCTGCAAACAGAAGCAGTTCCAGACCCTGCAGGTTGGCTACCCAAAGCCCAGCTAATTCCCATCAGGTGTACCTTCCTGAGCTACACAGACTGAAAACCACAAACTGCTTTTTCAGACTTCCTCGCAGGTCTGCCGAGCAGAGCACCTGTGTGAAACTCAGAAGTTGCAGCTGGGAAGGTGGGCATGGGCCGTGTGGGGTAGAGCTTGCTGGGAGATCTGATTGGGGTAGCTCTGAGGGAGGCTTCACTGCCCGGTTCCTAATGTCACAGGTGTGGGCAAGCAGCTGCCGCAGAAACTGAGAACTCTTAACTGCATTGTTCCCGGCTACTAGCCACCCACCTGTTTCCCTATCCCTCCCAGAAATTCTGTACATTCCTTAATTCTTCCCTGTAGTCAATGCTTTTCTGCTTTGTTGTCTGTACTTGGAACACTAACCAAGAAAGTACTGTAACCAGATCGGAGATACTCAGCATGGGCTTGAGGAAGATGTGTTTTGACATCATTTTCTCCAAATCTCTTGAGGTTTGTGACAGGTCTTCTTCTGCTACACTTTCTTCTAGTTCCTGTTCACGGTTTTGACCTCTTCCTCCATTTACTCTGATGTTTAGCTGATTTTTACTGTCTGTTCCATCATCCACTTTTCCAAGGTGTTCATTTTGACATCCAGCCTGACACTTCCTTCGCACTTTTGCGGCACCTCTAGCATTGCCACTTGCTTGGGTTTTCACAGCTGGTAGCAAGAGCAAACAAATGCCATGGGGAAGAAAATGTGTCAATTTGCATGGCTTCAAATGCAGGAACAAAACAGAAGTGCACACCAACCCAGAGCTTATAGTACGGAGTGCCATGAAAGCTTGCACTGGCCAATAGCATGCAAGAATACTCACTGTAGGTGATGCATGTTGTAAACATCTGCGTGAACTTTGTTCTTCAGTGCTGCAATTTCTGATGTGAACAGCACCATCAGCTTTACACAGAACAATACTCAATGTGGTATATGTACTTTTATTGTGCAAAAGAGCAGATGGCAGGAAGTTTGAATTTAGGGAAGTTGAAAGTCACCTGGAGATACCTCATGTAAATAGCACTAACTAGGAAGAGAAAGCACCTGTGCTAAGAAAAGGACGTGAAGCGGCCAGTCCAGGGTTTGCAGCCTTGGTTGTGTGTTATTATAGAATTGCCTGGGCTCTCTTAAAAATATTTATTTATTTATTTATTTATTTATTTATTTATTTATTTATTTATTTATTTGGAGACGGAGTCTCTCTGTTGTCCAGGCTGGAGTGCAATGGCACAATCTCGGCTCACTGCAACCTCCGCCTCCAGGGTTCAAGCGATTCTCCTACCTCAGCCTCCCGAGTAGCTGGGATTACAGGCACGTGCCACCATGCCTGGCTAATTTTTTTTTTTTGTATCTTTAGTAGAGATGAGGCTTCACCATGTTGGCCAGGCTGGTCTTGAACTCCTGACCTCAGATGATCCGCCCGCCTCAGCCTCAAAGTGCTGGGATTACAGGCGTGAGCCACTGCACCCGACCTGGGCTCTTTTTTTTAAAATGCCAATATATGGCAGAAAAACAAAAATAAAGAGGAAAGTGGGGAGAAGGCCAGGGAAGTTTGGAGGACCCCAGGGTTCCAGCCACCTTACTGACTGTACTGGTGTATTGGCTTTTTTTTTTTTTTTTTTTTTTAAGGCAAGGTCTCACTCTGTTTCCTAGGCTGAAGTGCAGCAGCATGAATATCGGTCACTGCAGCCTTAACCTCCTGGATTCAAATGATCATCCCACCTCAGCCTCCCGAGTAGCTGAGACCACAGGCATGTGCTACCACACCTGGCTAATTTTTAAAATTTTTTGTAGCGACAGAGTCTCACTATGTTACCCAGGCTAGTTTTGAATGCCTGGGCTCAAGTGATTCACTGCCTTGGCCTCCCAAAGTGCTGGGATTACAGGAGTGAGCCACCATACCAGGCCACTTTCCCCTTTATAAAAATTTGAAAAAAGAAAATCCCAGTATTCAGGCACAAATCCAAACCAGTCTAATCGGAATCTTTGTGGGTGAAGTGCTGGTGTTTTTTTTTGTTTTTTGTTTTCTTTTTTAGCGTGAGTGAATCTAATGAGCCTTCAACATTGAGAACCAGTGGATAGGGTTTCTACTCTGCTCTATTTATCCTTGTGAATGGGGCTTTTCTTCCTCTCTCCACAGGCATTGTCTGAGGCTTTCAGATAACCTGGTAGGTTTTTGTAGTAAGTAACATTTGTGGCTGGAGGCCAGCTTCCCATTCAAATACTGTCTCTCCTTAAAGAATTCTTGATTCTTGGCCAGGCTTGGTGGCTCATGCCTGTAATCCCTGTACTTTGGGAGGCCGAGGCAGGAGTATCATGAGGTCAGGAGTTTGAGACCAGCCTGGCCAATATGGTGAAATCTTGTCTCTACTAAAAATAGAAAAATTAGCTGGGCATGGTGGTACACGCCTGTTGTCCCAGCTACTCAGGAGGCTGAGGCAAGAGAATCGCTTGAACCTGGGAAGTGGAGGTTACAGTGAACCGAGATTGAACCATTGCACTCCAGCCTGGGCAACAGAGCGAGACTCCATCTCAAAAAAAAAAAAAAGAATTCTTGATTCTTAATGGAACCACAGGTAGCAGCAAGGTGAAACATGGAAATGATGATTCTGTAATTGTCCATGTTACAACAATCAGAGTGTGAATTGCACTGCAGTTTTTTTTGTTTTTTGCTTTTGAGACATTGTATTGCAAGACACCAGTAGAGGCACTTGTATTTATGTATTTATGTATTTATTTATTTATTTCCTGAGACAGAGTCTCGTTCTGTTACCCAGGCTGGAGTACAGTGGTGTGATCTTGGCTCACTGCAACCTCCGCCTCCTGGGTTCAAGCAATTCTCCTGTCTCAGCCTCCTGAGTAGCTGGGACTATAGGTATGCACCACCACACCCGGCTAATTTTTGTGTTTTTTGTAGAGACGGGGTTTCACCATGTTGGTCAGGCTGGTCTTGAACTTCTGACCTCAGGTGATCCACCTGCCTCAGCCTCCCAAAGTGCTGGGATTACAGGCATCAGCCACCATGCCTGGCCCTGCATTTCAGTTTTGTTTGTGGAAAGATCACCTCCTTGGCCAACAGGGTATAAACAAGAGCAGATTTCCCCTCAAATGAGGTCATCCATGGCCACTGTAGTTAGAGGCTTTTGGGGAATTACCTAGAATGGAGTTTTCCAGAAAAGACCATGAACCTGGGTGCCCACAGATGCTGAGGGTACTAGGTCTGTGATCCTCAAACACCACATGCCCAAGTATTTGCCAGGAGCTTGTTAAATGCAGAATTCCTAGGCTGCCCACACTGCTGCTGACCTGGTAGTTCTCAGCCTTGGCTGAAACCCCTGGGCAGCTTTGAAAACACTGGTGCTTGGGTCTCACCCCCAGAAATTTTGATTATTTGCTTTGGGGTATGGCCTGGGCATGGGATTTTTCAGGGTTCCCAGAGTAGTCTAATATGCATCCAGGTTGGGAACCACAGGCAAGAAAAATGCCATGGTGGACTGTTATTCCTGTTCTGCTGTCCCTCTTGGAAAGTCTTCCTTTTCAATTTTCCTTAACGTTCTATAGGCAGTGGAGCAGAAAAGACTTAGAACTCAGGGACCATCTAGTCCAACCCCGCAGTTCACAGATGAGGAAAATGAGGCCAGGAAGGGGAAGTGGCTGGCCCAAGGACACACGGCTACTACCGAGTCAGACCCGGAGCACAGCTGGCTCACTCTCTCATGGTTCCTGTTCCCATCATGCGGCCTGCTGGGGAACACAGGGAATTTTGTCTGAAGGAAAACACTACAAAACATTAGAAATAAGGAATGATAACGATTCAGTCCTCTAAAGATTTTTAAACTTCTCCATCCATTTGTCACTTCATACTATCTTCTATATTTATAAAGTGGTGCTGGGTACCCAGGGGCAATGACTCATGTTCCCAGCAGGCCATAGATTTACTAAAAATGGGTGTGCTCTTGTCCTTGACTCTCACTCTTAGGGACAGACTGGATTTGGGTTTTGATAGAAGGGTCGAGCTTCCAGGGAAGTATTTTAGCAGTTGATAGTTGCTTTCTTTCTTAAATCTCCATGGATATGTATACATCAGGTATCTTGTATGTATCAGGCTAATGCTTTTCAGTGTGCTTTAGTGAAGTGGAAATGGGTGAGATCAGGGATTCCTGGACAAGTGTCTCCTCAGCTAGCACTTTATTGAGGAAGAGGCCCTGCTATGCCCACTTTCTCTGTGTGTAGGGGCGTGGGGGGTGGGGGTAGGTTCTGCTAATGGGGGCTGCTCCCCTGGGGAGCCCTACAAGCCCAGCTTATCCTAGGGCTCAGCAAAGACTTGCCAGAGTTTCAGTACCTCATTTTGTTGCAGACCAAAAATTGATAATAGGAAAATCATCCATGCGTCCCTGCTATGAGCGTCAAGCCACCTGTTCACGTCATCCCATTATCCTGGGGACATTTTTCTGATTTAAAAGTAAATGAAAATATTTTTGTGGGGCTGGAGCAGTGGCTCACGCCTGTAATCCCAGCACTTTGGGAGGCTGAGGCGGGAGAATCGCTTAAGCCCAGAAGGTGGAGGCTACAGTGAGCTGTGATCATGCTACTGCACTCCAGCCTGGGCGACAGAGCGACACCTTGTTTCAAAAAATAATAATAATAATAATAAAGAAAATTTTGTGGACCCCTAAAAGCATTGTGGGCCTCAGGCCCTGCGAGTCCTGTGCCTTATGGGCAAGTCGGCCCTGACAGGGGTGGAGGGAAACACCCAGGCTTGGCCTCTGTGGCTCATGCTGCTCATATGCTGGGGCACTGCCCATGGGCCATACAGAAACAGGCAATGGGCTGGCTTTGGCCTGTGAGCCATAGTTTGCCGACCATTGCTCTAGATGACCAAGGTGCAGTTAACTGAGGGGATTTCTGATGGGTCACAGGACAGCTGAGAAAAAACATGGTCATCCAAAGTGACTGGTAACCGCTACCGGGTCTTCCATTGGGCCCTAATTACCACCCACCTCCTACACCCCTGGTGTTTTCTTCTCACTTTGTGAAAAGTAAAAGCGTACACTTATTGAACATAAATGGCCTGTAATCCTAGCACTTTGGGAGGCCGAGGCAGGCAGATCACTTGAGGTTAGGAGTTCAAGACCAGCCCTGGCCAACATGGTGAAACCCCGTCTATACTAAAAAAATACAAAAAATTAGCCGAGTGTGGTGGAGCAAGCCTGTAATCCCAGCTCCTTGGGAGGCTGAGCAGGGAGAATTACTTGAACCCGAGAGGCGGAGGTTGCATTGAACCGAGATGGCACCTTTGTACACCAGCCTGGGTGAGAGAGCAAGACTCCATCCCCAAAAAGACAAACAAACCACATAAGTGTATAACCTAATGAATTATCACAAAGCAAACATCCATCCAGATCAAGAAATAGAGCATTCCTAGCACTTCACAGGCCCCTCTCCCCGCACCTGAAGGAAACTATGAAACTGACTTCTCCCCTGTACATCAGTTTGTTGGGTTTATAACACTGTGCTTTTTGGCATCTGGGCTCTTTCAGGCCTGACCATTGTTGTACTGCGTTTCTGGAAGGACTGAATGGAGTGGGCTACCACTCACAAGATCTCAGGGTCATGCTTTTGTCACGAGATTGGTCCTCTTAAAGGTGCTTGGTTGGAGGTGAGGAAGGTCTGTGAGCAATCCAGCTAGCCAACCCAGGGTGCTCTGAGGACTAGAGAGAGAAAGGGTTCATTAATACTACAAAACGCGTAGCCACAAACACAGATGCTTTGTTAGAGGAACACCACAAATGGAAAAATCATGACTAATGAAGCTGATTAAGGAAGTTCCTCTAGACTGCAGCCCTATTGCTTTGAAACTGATTAGCCCATAACTATTAAATGGGAAACAATTTATAGGGAAGACAGATTCAACATGCTTTATGTTTGAGTTGAGAGTCAAAGCTTTTAACTGCAACTCACCCGCACAGTTCAGGGCTGTCACATTATAGCCATGAAGGCTACCTACTGCACAACTCCTGCAAGCTCCATTCGCACAGAATAGATGAATGGTGGTGGAACTGCATGCTGAGGCAGCCCCGCCAATGTAAACAGAATCAGTTTCCTAGATCCAGACCACACTTTAACTTACAATGTTGAACTTCATCAGTTACACATGTTTGGGTAAAAGGCTTTTTTTTTTTTTTTTGAGACCTCTTGCCTCCCGGGTTCCAGCGATTCTCCTCCCAAGTAGCTGGGATTACAGGCACGCGCCACCCCACCCGGCTAAATTTTTGTATTTTTAGTAAAGATGGGGTTTAATCATGTTGGCCAGGCTGCTCTCAAACTCTTGACCTCAAGTGATCCTCCCACCTCGGCCTCCCAAAGTGCTGGGATTATAGATGTGAGCCCATGTGCCCAGCTAAGGCTCTTCTTTTTTTAAGAAAACACTTTTTAAAAAGAATATGTATTTTTTGAAACAGACTCTCACTCTGTCACCCAGTCTAGACTGCAGTGGCATGATCATGGGCTCGCTGCAGCTTTGACCTCCAGGTTCAAGTGATCCTCCTACCCCAACCTGTGGAGTAGCCGGGACTATAGGCATGCAGCTAATTTTTAAAATTTTTATAGTGACAGGGTCTTGTTTTGCTTCCCAGGCTGGTCTCAAACTCTTGGCCTCAATCAGTCCTCCTGCCTTGGCCTCCCAAAGTGCTGGGATGACAGGTGTGAGCCACTGCACTTGGTCTCCCCATTTTAAATATGAGACTGTGGCATGGAGAGGTTATCATGCCTAGGGTCGTGCAGCAGGCAAACAGCAGAGCTGGGAGTGGAACCCAGACAGCCTGTGGTCCTGCCTGCTACATTGTCTGTGCTATTCAGACACGATTTACAGTTCCTGTGAGCAGGTTCAAGTGGCTCATCAGATCAGCACTCCTTCTGATCCCCAGGGAAGAGATGGTTTGAGAGTGTAGATTTGCTCGTCTTGGTTTGGTTACATCAGAAAACTGACTCACCAAGTACTAATCCCAACCTCCAAACACTCTCCACAACAGAGAATCAAGGCAACCACATTTCAGGGTAAGAATCCAAATTGTTACTCCTAACAGGCCCCATCAGGCCCCTGATTGGTGTGAACTCCTCATCCTTTGGGGCTTGCCCAGAAATGAAAACTGGTTCCTGTATTATATGAAGAGCTGGAAATGTTCAGGTCAGAGAGGGGATCTGTTTCTTCAGAGGCTTCCACTCTGTTTGCAGGATAATCCTATTATAAGAGGTGTCTAGATTCCCTAATGTTGCTGGAATGTGGTGTCATTGAAAACAAGATTATATAAAAGCATGGGCTAGGTGTGGTGGTGCCATAGTAGAGGCATGGGCAACTGCTCTCTTTCAAGGACTTTCCCAGAATCCTAGGGCCTGGGGCAACTTCTTCCTGTTGTTCCTACTTGATGCTTGCCTTACGGCAGATGCTCAGTTAAGGCTTGTTGACCTAGTTGTTCTGACAAGACATAACTTTATGGAAGTATGTAGCAAAACCACACACTTTTTGCAAGAGCCCTGCTAGCGTGGTCTGGGAAGCCCCTGAGCAGCTTGACACTTCCCAGTTGCAATCTGGTGGCCGCAGAAGGATCAGCGACAGCAGCTCCAGCAGTAGCGCTGCCCCCTGAGCATGCCTGCCCTGCCTCAGGGGCTCGTGCCTGATGAAAGGAGCAAGGAAAACAAATCCCTTCAGTCACCCAAAACCCATCTCCTAGAAGAGCAACAGCTCCTCCATCAGCAAGTGCCGCTTCAACACACGAGAAGGGAATAAAGGAACTGCAGATTCCGGTGGAAACACTGTATTCATTTCTGAGGACTGTGCTATGTTTTAAGGCAACTGTCACACATACAAAACAGTCAGATAAACAGCATCTGAACAGATTTATGACAACATGTTAGAAAGAGAACAGCAGGGGAAACGTTTTCGGACAAGGAGATGTGAGATTTTCCCCAGTCAGGTAACCCTTGGTCTACCGACTCTGTGGACTGAAAACCAGGACGATACAAGGCACATTCTCTCTTCTCGCCTCCAAGAGGAAGGGCCACCTGCACACTCCTCGAAAGCACCCTTCTCCAGACTGAGACACGCTTCTTACTGCAGGGCCAGGCCACGACACAGGATGGTCAGCCAGTGAGTCTTAAGTCCAGCTCTAATTTCACGCTTTATGGCTTTGTGAAATTCATCTTTAGAAATGGGAAAATCAAGATACCAAAGACGTTCAACTTGTAGTTAATAGTTAAGTTCACCTCTATCCAAACACAAACTTGCTTGACTTGGAGCTAAAACTATATATACACATACACATATATACAACACATACACATAACACACATATGTGTGTATAGATATACGTGTGTGTATATACATATATGAAAGAAGAAAAAAGATTTACTGAAGCCTGAAAAATAGTGAGTGTTCATTTGCCATTTGGAATCAAACAATGTGATTGTTTCCCTTGAAAACAGAAGAGTATCAGCAACATGCTCTACCCAGCGGAGAAAAGTTTCCAGTTTCCTCTGCATGGTTCCTGGTCCCTCCTGGCTTCACAGGAGACTGGAATGGCTTAGCTGGTTTAAAGAGAGCTGGGTTTTCCCCCTGGCTGGGTCAACTCTGTGTCCCATGGCTCTTCTTCACCCCTTCTGCTGAGGCTCATGTCCCCAATTTTAAGAAGGGGGTGTGGCTCGATGGTCTCCATTCCATCTGCCCATTCTCATCTCAATGGTACACACATCCATAAACGTGTGCCCCTGCTGTAGGACCCAGGTGACACATAGCAACAGGGAAAACAAGGGAATGAAGGAGGCTAAACACTGGGGAGCGTTAATGGCCTGTTACAGGGTGGCAGAAACAGTGCCTGGGTCTGGGGTTCACAGCAAAATCAGGTGCCCAGAACCGTGGTGGAAGGTGGGGTTGCTAGTTCATGAAAACTTGAAGGACATTAGGAAGAGCCTGTGTCTGATGCTATCAAGTAACTACACATAGAACGAGGGCATGATAAAAGTCCTAACGCACATAGAGAACAAAGCCCTGCTCAGAAACGCTATCCTGACCAGCAGAAGGACTCCATGGAGAAAGCTGTCCCTTACATAAAAAAGAAGAGCATACTGGGTTAGCACTTGATATCCAAGACGTGAAATGGTCGTCTTCACAGATTAACAGTTTGCCTCACCAAATCCCTCTGAGGTAGGTAAGAGGCAGGTGACATTAGCCCCATTTTACAAATGGGGTAAAGTGAGGCCCCAGGACCTGTTACATCACGACTATGCGTCAACAGCCACAAACAGCAGGCTCTCAGATCTTCCCCCTCACTTAGCTTAGAACCGCGTCAGCAGATAATTGGAAAAACATGGACCATTTTGCTGATAATTTTAAACTTGGATGTACTGGCAAGAAAGGGATCTATATTTTGAAGTCAGCCAAAGCCAGGGGACCTGGGAACCTGCAAATGGGGGTACCCCACTCCAATTAGTACATGGTTTTCTCTGGGGTGGTGGTCGTTTTGTATTTGCTGCAGTGCAGCATTTTACAGAGCGTCCAGTTGAATTCAAATAATAGATGCGAAATCAACAAGCATCCTGAATGTGATGACTACATCATACCTCCCCAGTGAAGGAGGCCCCTCTCTGGCCTGTTGCCAAATCAGAGTGAATGGAGAAAAAGCTACAGTGTTGTCAGAGGCCCAGGCCTCCAGAAGGAAGCAGAAAAGTGCCCCAGGGCTGGGATGAGAACTGGGACAATTGTGTGTGAAACCTGTCCTGTCCTGATTAGATTAGAGAAAGCTGTGCCCCTCTTCGCCCCCTCTCCTTTTTCCTTTGACCTCAGAATCTAAGTTGTTTACCTAAGGCCGTGGACCAGAGACGCCCACAGTGCTGACACCCACCTGGAGTATTTCTAACTTGACATTGTGGAGCACCTGCAGTCTCCCAGAACCCAGGGATCAGAAGCTACCCACACCTCGCTATGGCACAGACTCTTTAAACACCTGAGTCCCAGCTCAGCAAAGTCCAGCCATGGCTAAGAATTTGAGCATTTTTTCAATGACTACAACTCGAGGCAATGCAACAGATGACCATAAACTCCCTTGGTTTGCTCAGAAAACATCTGATGCAGAGCTGACCGGGGACAGTGAAATACATCTACATTTTTCCCAGGCATAACCACAAGACCCCGTGAGTCCATGATTTCTTGAGCCTGGCAGCTCAAGGGGTTGTTTCCAAACAGATCCCTGGTGTACACACAGTTGCACCTGGACGTGGATCAAGCCGAATGTCAGAGTGTCCTTGTCCTTGGTAACCAGTTCCAGCTGGGGAGCCCGATGCCAGTGCCGAGAGGTAAGCCTCAGGCCAGCAACTGGGCCAAAGCATTGCTTGGGAGAGTAAAAGTTGGCAAGGGCAGTGCCCTGTGTCCATGACTGGCGGCTGGGTGAACAGGGTGGGACATCACTGCTGGCAGGCAAGCCCAAAGCCCAGCCCCATCACAGAACCGACTCCTTGGATTCCAGTTCTGGGGCATTGGCCACGGGGCCAGCGGGGTTCTGGTGTGTCACCAGGGGCGACGTCTCCTCCTCAGACTTGCAGTTGGGGATGGCTTCCACTTTCACCTCAGTCAGTTCCTGCTCGCCTTTCTTCGTGGCCTTCTGATTCAGGTGGTGGAGAATGCCCGCACCCAGGGCATCCCCTTCCACATTCACCACCGTGGTGGTCCGGTCCCTGGCGGGAAAAGAAGAGGCAGCTATTACATCTACTGCTGGGGGATCGGGTCCTGTCACAGGCAGCCTGGATGCCGAGGGAAAGTCATGATTGTGAGCGGCCCTGTTGCTTCCTGGAGAGCATGCTTCTAAGGCATAGACTTTACCTTGTTCTAAACTGATTTTCTTTAAACACTTTTTATTTTTATAGAAAGAATAAAAAAGAGCATAAAGAAGCAAACAAGCCACTCACCCCTAGTCCACAACTGAGTGAATCTGTGTGCACATTTTAATCTATTTCCTTCCGGTCACCTTTCTATACACGTATTTTATATGTATTAGATACCATCATTAAAAATCACACATAAGCCAGATACAGTGGCTCATGCCTGTAATCCCAGCAATTTGGGAGGCTGAGGTGGGAGGACTGTTTAAGGCCAGGAGTTTGAGACCAGCCTGGGCAACATAGTGAGATCCTGTCTCTACAAAAAATAAACAAATTAGCTGGGCATGGTAGTGTGTGCCTGTAATCCTAGCTACTCAGGAGGCTGAGGTGGGGGGATTGCTTGAGTCCAGGAGTTCAAAGCTTCAGTGAGCTGTGATGACACCATCGCACTCAGCCTGGACTACACAGTAAGACCGTGTCTCTAATAAGTAAACAAATAAACAAACATATTGGGATAATAGTGTAGATACAGTTTTGTGTCTAGCTTTTCTTCCACTGAATAACACACTGTGGGAGCTTCCCTTCTTTTTCTCATGTCAACGCTGCTTTACTGTGGATGTTAATCTTCATATGTGTTCCGCTGCCGTCGGCAAATATAAATACTACCTCAGAGAAAATATCACTGTCCTTTTCAGAAGTTAGCTTGTTGTGCTATAGATTAGCCAATACCATTCCCCTGTCCCTGGAGCTCAGAGGAAGTATTGTGCACATTTTGAAGAGAGGGGAAAATGTGATCTTCCCTGAGGGCACTGGGGAGCTGACTCCCCGCAGAGTGTGGTCCTGCTGTCTGCAGAATCAGAGGGGATGGGGTGGCTGGCGGGCTGTGTGACTTCAGGTCTCTGCTGGGCAGCTGGCCTGGTGCCCTATTTCCCTGTTCCTGGCCAAGCACCTCTTGGATGCCTCTTCTCCATGCACAGGAGGTGGCTGGGTGAGGAAGGAGAGGGGGCTTCTGTCAGCTCTGGTCCTGTCCAGCTGGCCAGCTCAGGCACAAAGTTCCCTCTGATGAGGTGTCTGGGCAATGCAGGTCTCTTTTGCAGATTGCACCCTCATTGCCCTGAGAAGCTCCTTCAAGTTGGAAAAACTACCATTTCCCCTACAGCAGGCCAGTCCACGAGCCCAGTGCCAGGCCCTGCCTGTGACGAACCTCTGGAGTGTCTCTCCTTGCTGACCTGAATTGAATGTTTCACCACATGCTCATTATTCTGTGTGCTGTTCCTGTGCTAACTCGCTCAATCTTCCCCCACAACCCTGGTGTGGCTGCTATGATCATTCCCATTTTACAGATGAGCAGACCAAAGCCTACACAGTGGACATTACACAACTATAGATAGCAAAGCTGGGATTTCAATCCAGGCACCTGGGCTCCAGGGCTCTTTTTCTTACCCACAGTCTCTTCTGTCTCAACTTTAGTACCTCAGCCAGCCTTCCTTATAAAACAGATATTGTTCATGCCTGCAAAAGGTATCACGTGACTCAAGGAATCCATGCACAGAAACTGTTTTGTGTCTTCACAGCGGCCCCAGAGATGTGGTCTGGATCGCACCTTCGTCCCTGCCTCCTCCTCTGCTGAGGCCGAGCCCGAGCCCAGGTCACTCACATCGGCATGGTTCATCCTCTCTTCCCTCACAGAAATAGCTCCTTGGAATTTTCCTGGCCAGGGACAATCATTCCCAAAGGATCACTGCTCCATCGACTTATTACTCCTATGCAGTCAACAACTCCGTAGACCCTCGTGTCCCCTGGGCCTGTACTGAGGGCCTCAGCTGTGGACCCCTACTTTACTGGATGCTATAAGCAAGTTCTTGGTAATGACATCTCATGGTCATTCCTGGATGTTCACGGGCATGTGACTCTCATATTGTTTAATTTTTCCTAGCTCTAAATCTTGCTGTGCCAGC
This sequence comes from Mandrillus leucophaeus, assembly GCF_000951045.1. Lineage (NCBI taxonomy): Eukaryota > Metazoa > Chordata > Mammalia > Primates > Cercopithecidae > Mandrillus > Mandrillus leucophaeus. Next base: position 989,528 of record NW_012102976.1, on the reverse strand, counting down.
TCCACTGTAGGCTCCTTCAGAAGGCTGGAGTGTATCTGAAGTTTCTCTGCATGCCCCAGGCCCAGCAGTGTCAAGCTCCCAGGGAACTCAGTGCAGACTCGTTTTGGTGTTCTTGGGACTTGTTACTTACACAATCCAGTCCACAGCCAGGATCAGAGACAGGTCATGAGTAGGCAGCCCAATGGCCTCCAGGATAATGGCAATGGTGAGGACCCCTCCAGCTGGCACACCTGCTGCTCCAACACTGGACGCTGTGGCGGTCACTCTAAGGGACAGCAGAGCAGGGCCAGCCATTAACATAGAGCATGGAGTGGACACAGAGAAATGCAGAGCATGCAGCTGCAATGTGACTGGAAACTAAAAACCATCCCACCATAGGCGCTGCTGGCTATGCCCTTAAGAGTCAACATACGCTCTTCAAGTAACGAATCCCCACTGTCCTCATTTTACTAGCGAGACACCAAGTCGTGGTGAGATTGGTTTTTCAAAGGAAATCACAAGAAAAACCTTCAGTTTTGGACCAGGGAAAGAATGAGGAACTTACAGAATGGTGAAAATCTGTCCTGCGTTGAGCTCTACGTTGTTGAGTTGCGCAATGAACACCGCGGCCACACACTGGAAGATGGCTGCTCCGTCCATGTTGACGGTGGCCCCGATGGGGAGAATAAACCGGCTGATCCTCTTGTCCACACCATTGTTCTCTTCAATGCACTTCATCATCGAGGGAAGGGTCGCTGAGCTAGAAATGGGAAAAACAAACCACCAGACATGACAACAGTCCCAGGCAGGCTAACATGTGTCTTGTCTCAGGCCCCAGAACAGAACAATTAGCACCATCTTCGTTTCTGGCTTTCTTCTCATGAAATAAGGGAAAAAACAGAATCACTTTAAAACTTCTGTCACAACACGAGGCTTTGGCAACGCCCGAAATACTTAAAATATGACTGCCTTCATTTACCTGTTCTATTATTTACTTGGATTCACGTGTTCCAAGTTTCTTAAGTGCATATTGCTTCCTGGT
>NW_012102976.1:987614-988457 GCF_000951045.1 Mandrillus leucophaeus | reverse complement strand
GCTTCTGTCAGCTCTGGTCCTGTCCAGCTGGCCAGCTCAGGCACAAAGTTCCCTCTGATGAGGTGTCTGGGCAATGCAGGTCTCTTTTGCAGATTTCACCCTCATTGCCCTGAGAAGCTCCTTCAAGTTGGAAAAACTACCATTCCCCCCTACAGCAGGCCAGTCCACGAGCCCAGTGCCAGGCCCTGCCTGTGACGAACCTCTGGAGTGTCTCTCCTTGCTGACCTGAATTGAATGTTTCACCACATGCTCATTATTCTGTGTGCTGTTCCTGTGCTAACTCGCTCAATCTTCCCCCACAACCCTGGTGTGGCTGCTATGATCATTCCCATTTTACAGATGAGCAGACCAAAGCATACACAGTGGACATTACACAACTATAGATAGCAAAGCTGGGATTTCAATCCAGGCACCTGGGCTCCAGGGCTCTTTTTCTTACCCACAGGCTCTTCTGTCTCAACTTTAGTACCTCAGCCAGCCTTCCCTATAAAACAGATATTGTTCATGCCTGCAAAAGGTATCACGTGACTCAAGGAATCCATGCACAGAAACTGTTTTGTGTCTTCACAGCGGCCCCAGAGATGTGGTCTGGATCGCACCTTCGTCCCTGCCTCCTCCTCTGCTGAGCCCGAGCCCGAGCCCAGGTCACTCACATCGGCATGGTTCATCCTCTCTCCCCTCACAGAAATAGCTCCTTGGAATTTTCCTGGCCAGGGACAATCATTCCCAAAGGATCACTGCTCCATCAACTTATTACTCCTATGCAGTCAACAACTCCGTAGACCCTCGTGTCCCCTGGGCCTGTACTGAGGGCCTCAGCTGTGGACCCCTACTTTACTGGAT
>NW_012102976.1:980573-981274 GCF_000951045.1 Mandrillus leucophaeus | reverse complement strand
TGGTAAAATATACATAACATAAAATTTACCATCTTAACCATTTTTAAGTGTAGAGTTCAGTGGCATGAAGCTCATTCACATTCTTGTGCAACTATCATCACTATCCAAATCCAGAACTTTTCCATCATCCCAAACTTTGAAATCATTAAACATAATGGCCTATTTCCCCCTCCTCTCAGCTCCTGAGAATCACCATTCTACTTCCTATCTCTCTGAATTTGACTATTCTAGGTACACAAAGGTAGAATCATACAGTATTTGTCCTTTTGTGTCTGGGTTATTCCACTTAGTATGATGTCTTCGGACTTCATCCACATTGGAGCATGAGTTAGAATTGTACTCCTTTCTAAGGCTGAATAATATTCTATTGTATGTCTATATCTCACTTTGTTTGTCCATTCATCCACTAATGGACACTTGGGTTGTTTCCACCTTTACCTCACTGTCTTTAAATATTGTCTTCAGAATGGAAATACCATAGGTTACTTTATCATCATCCTGTTGGTGGACGTTTAAGTTGTTCCCAGGTTTGTCATTACAAACAACACTGCAAACATGCTTCATGGTGCCCACATGCCTTTGTTCTCTAGGTAGAGATGCTAAGAAGTGAACTGCTGAGTTATGGGATGTGTACATTTTAAATTTCAGTAGATACTGCCCTATTGTTCTCCAAAGTGGTTATTCCATATCACATTCCCACC